>NC_133238.1:18622387-18922935 GCF_040436345.1 Pagrus major
GCGGGTCGGGCCTCCGGGTGTGGCACCGCTCTGCTCTCCCAAATAAAGGCGAAGCCACAAGTTCTACCCGAGCCCAACGTATAATACAGCCACTGTGGTTTCCCCTGAAATAACTTGTGCTTTTGAAAACGGGCCTCTCTCGCGGGGAGAGGCCCCACCACATAATTAGTACTTACAGCAGGACGTCACTAAACGGCCTGAGTTAAAATATGCTCGCAGAGCTCGTAGCAGGTGGCTATATTGGATTTTTTCCCCTTTTCTTTTTAGATTTTACAATTTTTACTTATACTTTTACTTATACTGACAGACAAAAGAGGGTTTAGGGTTTAAATACCCACCAGTAAGGTCTATATTGACAAAAATATCCCTCTTAATTACATTTTTAATGCCTTTTAACACATTTTTTCCTCAAAGAAATGTGCTTAAATGAGTTTAACAACAGCTGAAGCAAGTTATCGAGTTTAAAAATCTCATTTTTACTTGACAGAAACATTTGCTTTCCCCTTTTTTTCTCAATAAACATGCATTTGCTCCAAAAAACAAATAAATTACAGGATTCTGGGTGCAAATCTCTGCATGCCTCTTGATTACATGACGTATAGATTAAATGAATGTTGTCTACAAATGTGAAAACTATACGTCTCATCTAGTGTCAGACAGACAGAGATGATTACATACTTTCTTACAGTACAGACACATTTATGGACACATTTACAGCCAGGAGCTGTCAGACTCAACCACAGTCTAGTCACTGATTGAGGTGCCTTGCTCAAGTGCAGCTCAGTGGCAATTTGCCTGAAAGTGTTTCTTTACTCGAGGACATCGAGTTCTCTGAGTGACAGAGTACAAATACTCAGTTACAAGTAAAAGTCCTGCAGTCAGAAGAGTACAAAAGCATTAGCATCACAATAATTGAAGAAATGGTCAATTTCAGACTAATTCATATGTTAATGATGCATTAATCACTTTAATGTGGCAGCTGTCAAAGATGGAGTTCAATTTAACATTTGCTTACATATTGCCCCTTTAGATACTTCTGGGACATCATAATTTGTATCTGAATCTGCAAAGTTAATTAAACAATATCAAATACATGTAGTGGAGTAAAATGTACAATATTTGCATAAAGGAGCAGAAAATGGAAATATATAGGCACTGCAACGCCTGGTTATATTACTGTATTATTGTTTGTAATTTGTGGTTTTTCTTATGGAGTTCTGTGTGTTTTAAAGGCCCATTTGTAGGGACAACACACTATAAATACTGTGACTCATGTTTCATGTTTCTCTGTAAAATATTGAATAAAATGAATGAAGTTTGGTGAGAGAAGAAAATGAAAATGAAGCAGCAGCAGCAGAGGCTGATGTATATTCTGAATCCAAACAGCTGGATACTACACTTCCCATGATGCAGCAGTTTTAGAGTAAATCTGTGGAATTTCCCCGTCGGGTCGGCAGCAGCTTCGGTTTATTGGCTCAGTGTAATTTACGCCTTTTTAATTTCACGTCTTCATCTGAAGTCTGTCGCAGTGAAAACTGAAAACAATACTTAGCTCGTGAACTGAAGAGAGAGACGAGGCTGGCACTCTTTAACTTTATATGACAGTTATCAGAGGTGGAATTTAACTAAGCACAGTTATTATATTGTACAAAAGAAGGTTTTAAAGAAAATATATGTTGAGCTTGTTCACTGTGATACAGGAAATAGTTTAAATGAGCTTTTTCTTTATGGAGTACTGAAACTGCCAAAATAAAAAGTATAGTATATTGGTAATAATGAGATTATATTACTTTTACTGCATCTCCTTTTATTTAGTTATTTTTACTTAATTAAATTACAATACAGGACTTTTATGTGCAATTAAATATTTTGCCATTAAAAGAGAATAAATCTGTAAAATAAAATGTGGTAATATGAAGAGGAATAAATACAAGAATTAAAAAGTTAGTAAAAAGTTTAGGAATAAAAATGCAAATAACAAAAAAAAAAAAACATTTTTCTATTTTCACATTTTATTTACATGTTTATTTCTGTATATATTCATTCATATATTTAAAAAATATATATAATTACATATTTATTTTTGTATATAAAATATTTTTTTTATATAATTTTAAATTTGCTATGAATTTTTATATTATGTAATTTTTATTTTTAGGCTATCCCTTTATTTTTCCTTATTTTTTCCCCTCTTTTCCCTCAGTTATGACTCTACAAGATTACACAAATAAAGAAAAATAAGATAATTAAAATAATAATTATATGCATCTTCATTTATCTCCATATTTCCATGTTAATTAATTATTTCCACTCAGTTTTTTGGCCCTCCTGTGACTCCATAGATAAAGTCAGTGGTGACCCTCTATCGTCCCCATTAAAAATACCTTTCCACTCCCATGCAGAGAGAATAATTATCTTTAATGATCACAACTTTAATTGAATATAAATCTGATTTTTACGGTAAATTTTAAAGATCACAGAGCCCCAGTGGCCTAATGGATAAGGCACTGGCCTCCTAAGCCAGGGATTGTGGGTTCGAGTCCCATCTGGGGTGGTGTGTAGTGTTTTTGTCCTGATCCAGCTGTTATTACAAGAACAATAGGTGTTCATGCATGAAGCCAGGCTGCATAGCTATGTATGGCTGCACCCTAATGGACAAAAGTGGGAACTGCAGCTAGATTTTCATGCTGTTTTAATTTGTTTGGTTAGTTTGAACATCATGTTTCATGTTTTCTTGTGATTAGATTGTTTTTACACCCACAAATAAAGAAGTTTTCCTTCCATCCTTCCATAAATCTGTTTTATGTACTAATACCTACGAATGTCTCCAACACACAGAAGGTGTTTCATGACCTCTGGAGTATTTTAACGAGGTGTTTGTGCACCGTTTACCGTTGCTGCTCTTGCTTGACTCAGACAGCTGCGCAGAAAACGGGCAGGTCTACTCCAACAATCAGATATGGAGCCCCGAGTCGTGTCGAGTCTGCGTGTGTGACTCGGGGACAGTAGTGTGTGAGGACGAGGTGTGTGAGGAGCTCAGTGGCTGCCGGACGGCTGTGACTCCGGAGGGCGAGTGTTGCCCCGTGTGCTCGACAGCAGCACCGACTCTCGGTACAGACACTGACGCTGCAGGTAAATGGAAATGAACACTGGATACACCTTCAGCTGTCTCTGTCAGCTGGTGTGAGGCATCATTATGGGGTTTTTCTATCAGTATGATGAGGGAGTGTCAGGGAGACTGTTTGTAGTCTGTTGTAAGATATTTTAAAGGAATAGTTCACCCAAAAATGACAAACCAGTCATTATGTAGTCACCCACATGCTGATGGAAAGTCAGATGGGCTGTGTGCAAAAGCTTTTAGCAGCTATACTTAAGATTTCGTCTTCATGAAAGGGTGTAAATAAACTACAGATGGGCGCTGGATGAGCTGTATGGAGCCATTTTTTAGGTTTCAAGCTACTTCAGTTGACGCTGTTTTGCTGCAAAGCTCCAGAAATGTTTAGTGGACTTTTTCTTTAAGGTATCTTCATGAAGTAAAGACACGAAATCTCTCAGGAGTATGAAGCCAGACTGTCTATCTGCTTCAACACCTCCATTTTAGACTAAACGAATGAGTAAATTCATGTTTTTTCTTGCTTTGTTGGGCATCGCTACTGTGAGGATGAGTCTGTACTGTTAATAATGGTCTTGGCACATGGTTGGGCCTGTTTGTTCAGAGTGGTATAAGTGGTGCTGGTGTTGGTACGTACCTGTGTGGTTGTGCAGAGAGAGTTCTTTACACACAGGTGATGTTCCTCTGGAGTCATAAATGATTTCTGTGGTAATGGGATTTAAATACAAGCAAAAAACAAGACAACAAAAGACATATTCTGACACCAGGACCAGTGGTGCCGCCGTCTTTTCAAGCTCCTGTTTGTACGAAAGTTGATTTTTGAGTCTGACCTGAACTAGAAGGATCATTCCTGCTCTCACTGAGCTTTGCATCCAAGTTTATAAACCCAAACGTCTTGTCTTTAAACAGGAAACACAGCTGGGTGCCGTGTGGTCGGTCGACGCCAAGTCAAGGTGCCACTGGTCAAGTGTTGACTCATGAGTGCCATACGCTGTCATAAACTGTGGTTCAAGTGTTACTTTAGCCATCTCTCTTCCACCACAGACTCCACTGAGGAAACCAGTTTTCCCATCACTGTGTTTACAGGTTTTTTTAGCAATTATAGACCCACAAGAATCATGATTGTTTTGTCTTGGTTTTAAACTTCTGGATCGGCGCCACTGGAGCAGAAGCTTTGACCATTGCAGAGCTAAAATAGACCAGCTGTTATTGTGACTAGTCTTCTTGTTTATTACAGTAAGAAAAGAGGAACTTGTGATACTTTAAGAGCTGGATTTACTGTTTTAAGTGGCTGTGAACAGAGAGAATTAAGTTTTTCTTGGCGGTCCTTGGAGAAATCATTTGATACAAGACATAGAGCGATAGCGCCATAGTTTCCACGATTGAAAACCCCATAATGATGTCCAGACTTCACCAGCACTGCCAACTGAAAGGGTCTCAGCCAACAATACTGACGTCCGTTGCTGTTCTGTCTCATGAAGATACCTGCACAGAAAACGGAAAGACCTACTCCCACAATCAGATATGGAGCCCAGAGCCGTGTCGGATCTGTGTGTGCGACACGGGAACTGTGGTGTGTGAGGAGGTGGTGTGTGAAGAGCTCAGGGACTGCCAGACAACCGAGGCCCCCGAGGGCGAGTGTTGCCCTGTGTGCTCCACTGCAGCACCACAGCCTCCTCGCACGGACAATAAAACTGGTAATAAATATTTTATTGAACCTGGCGGAGGAGATTTAAATGTGGGTCTGTACGTTCCATAAATATCCGCATTTATAAATCCGCCTTCAGGGTATTTATGTGGATTTTTTATGTGGTTGTTACTGTCAGATAATAAAGATAAATGACAATCATAGCTCTTCATTGTTACCTTTTAACATCTGGTTATTGCCCAAAAGTCCTTCAATTTCTTTACGATTTTTGTGTTTCATCCCAAATCTTTTCCTGTCTTGTTGTCTTTGGCATCTATTTTCTAAAGTTGTGTTGTTGTAACATGTGTGATACAAGTTTTTATTCTATTTGGCACAAACTTTAAGCTGCTTTCACTGAAATGATGTTCTGAATACCCATTGTGAATTGTGACCTGTGGCCTTCAGACAGTACAAAACATCCTTATGGTATTGAAAAGTCAGAATTACGATGTTGGTGATCACCCCAATGGTTTCGAGAAACTAAGCTAGGTTTGCGATACATGTGAGATCAGAAATGGTTTAGATGTGCATTGCATGGAAGTCTTTGTACCCTGTCAGTGTAATTTGCTAAAATTGGATTAAGGCTGACTCACCAGATGCAGACTGTTGGTATAAACCCGCCATTAGGTGCCCTGGCGCTACCTACGTGCTAGCATTTTCAAATTCCCTGTCTCTACAGTGAACACCAACCTCTGAGCTAGAAGACAAGTTACCCTAGCCTTTACCTGGTTTCTAACAGTGCAAACGTAAACAAGCTAGCAGAAGTTACCTTTTCTGTTTGCAGGGATTCAGTTATTTTAATGCCAGAGCGAAACAAATTCCCCTGGTGCGATCGCTGCACGGCTGCAGATCGTTTATCTCAATTTCCAGGTGTGCTATATTGGATTTCAGCAGATTAAGGATCCCAATTAAGGGTTTAGCAAACAGTAAACTGGAGCAAAAGACTGAAAAGAGTGCCCCCTTTTCTATTCATTCAATCGATAACCAAGGAAATACATAAAAAACCTATAAACACCTGGTCTCATGCCTTTTAATGTTGTTTTACACCAACTACCAGCTGACAGAGATCCACTCTGGGCACTGATGTCAGTTGCTGTTCTTTCCCACAAAGATTCCTGCACAGCGGACGGCAGAGTCTTCTCCAACAATCAGATATGGAAGCCCGAGCCGTGTCGAATCTGTATTTGTGAAATGGGGTCGGTGTTTTGTGAGGACGTGGTGTGTGAGGATGTAGGTGACTGCAAGACCACAGAGATCCCCGAGGGCGAGTGCTGCCCAGTGTGTTTGGCTGACGCTCAAACTGGTAAAACTGGAATGTAAACCTGCACATTTATCTACGAAATCTTCTCCTGCGGATGCATCCTGGTTTTTCTCTCGCAGTGTTTGTTTCGACTCCAACAGTCAGACGATCTTTCCATCGTTGTCAGGACTGCTGGTGCTTCTATATCATCTTCCTCCCAGCCTGAAGCTCTCGTCTTCAGGCTCCATCTTGTGCACACGACCTTGAAATGTTCATGTTATTTCTACAATATTGTGTTTGGAGTTTCCCTTTGACTTTATTCTCAGATTGCAAAAAGGAATACATTGAAGTTTTGCCAGATAAGATCACTTCTCAACCGGCTTTTGTGCTGCAAAAACTCTGGTAGCGATTTCATTTGACGGCCATTTTGGGAAATAATGAAGCCGCTACCAACTTTTCTGCTGTGCAAAAGGAAGTTGAGCAAGTAGCTTATTTACCAAATAATGTGTATTCCTCTGGGAAATTGCTGTGTCATGTTTTTTATTGCACTTTCGATGATGGTAATTGTCATATTTAATGTTATTTGCACTTATTATGAGTTGCTTTCTCTTTCAGCACAAATTAAGGCTCAAAATATGGAAATGCATTTTTAAATTCATAGTTTTTTCTTCAAAATTGTCGACCTTTTAAAGCCCCTATGTGTTGGATTTTAATATTTGTGACTTTGGCAACTCCTAGTGGTCAAACAACAAAAAAACAAACAAAAATATCTGCTATCAGAGTCATTTGGAGGATGCTAAACGCTACAAAACAAATCTCGACATAGGGGCTAGCATGAAAGATTAGCATGTTAGATAATGCTATAAGAATTTTAAATTTAGTGTTTAAAGAAAATAAAATGTTTACCAAGAGTTAGATGAGTAGATCAATACCTCTCTAACGTCTGTATGCTAAATTGGAAGCTACAATCAGCAGCTAGTTAGCTTAGCTTAGCATAAAGACAGGAAACACAGGAAAGGGATAGCCTAGCGCTGGATGCAAGGCTGACAGGCACCATCGTATCCAGGCCTAAATAAGAGATTAAAGCAATTAACAGCTTTTATCTTGTTAAGCTAAGCTAACTAGCCTCCCTTATAACTTCAGATTTAGCATACAGACATCAGTGTGGTTGGTGTCAATCATCTCAAAACTGTTGGCAAGAAAGCAAAAAAGTGAACAAAAAAATAGGAATACATTTTGACTGTTAACATTCATTTCTTAAGTCCATCAGATATTAATTTAATCCCCCTGTTTCACAAAGATACCTGCACAGAAAATGGAAAAGTCTACGCCAACAACGACATGTGGAACCCGGAGCCGTGTCGGATCTGTGTGTGCGATATGGGGACTCCCGTGTGTGAAAAGGTGGTTTGCGAGGACCTCGGCGACTGTGAGAAAACTGTGATCCCAGAGGGCGAGTGTTGCCCCGTGTGCTTGTCTACAGCTTCAACATCAACTCCCAGCGTGGACCCCAACACAGGTAACTGTTGTGTTACAATCCTGTCACGTTTGCGGTCTAGCGTGTGCCACTTTTTTAAGTATTCAATCTTTTTCTGTCCTCCGTTTCAGCTGCTGACGAGAAGATAAGTGAAAGCTGCACGGTCGACGAGCAGGTCTACAGCCACAACGACATCTGGAAACCAGAGCCTTGTCGCGTGTGCGTCTGCGATGACGGTGTCGCCATCTGCGACGAGGTCCAGTGTGAACTGGTGGCAGACTGCGAGAAGGTCGTCACCCGTGAGGGAGAGTGCTGCCCCGTGTGTGACAGCTTCGCCAGCGCCGGCAGACGGATAGGTGAGAGGAACAAACAAGGGACGTTACTGGATGTGATTGTTTACCTGCCAAACGGGGACCGTATTTAGACTATTAACTTGATTTTATGTTAATTTATTATGTAGTGGTTTAAAAGGTCAACAAGGGACGTAACAGATTGTTGACCTGCCAAACGAGGACCATATATAAATAATTTATATAATTGTTACTATAATTTATTATGAAGTGATTTAAAAGGTCAACAAGGGATGTTACTGGATGTGATTGTTTACCTGCCAAACGAGGACCGTATTTAGACATTTAAGTTAATTTTATGTTAATTTATTATGAAGTCATTTAAAAGGTCAACATGGGACGTTACTGTACACGGTTCTGTACCTTCCAAACAAGGACCTTATCTAGACAATTAAATTAATTTGACTGTAATTTATTATGAAGTGATTTAAGAGGTCACCAGGCTGAAAAGCAGTATGTAATTGCCCTGTTTGGTTGTAAGTTTCAGTTGAAAATCAGCAAAAACAAGATTTAAAATTGTTAAATTGTCACTTTAATCATATTTAAATAGTCTTTTTGTATAGTATTGTTCATGATAATGATGAATGAGGTAGTTTAAAGTAGAATACTGAAAAATTACAGGAATTATTTATGTTTAGGAGGGTATATCACTGTTAAGTTTATATCTAATTCACTTTCTTTTTTTGTGTGTGTGTCCCAAAGAAATCATGGGCTTCAAGGTAAGTTATGATTAATTCTGACATGGATTTATATTTAAAACAAATACACAAATTATTGTTCTTTAAATTAAAAAATATTGTTCATATGTTTTTTATAGGGAGAGAAAGGTGAGCCAGGCGATATCCCATATGTAAGTTATCTCACTAAATTAAATTGATTATTAAACTGTGTGTGAATTTAAGGACTTTTTCTATTTTATACACTTATAACACTTATTTTGTTTTTTTCTCTCAGGTGGTGGGGCTACCTGGACATTCAGGACCCCAGGTGGGTTTTTACTGCTTTTAGCTGACAGAAGGCTTTAATGACAGACCTTATAATAATTCCTATTCACTAACTTGGACACTAGAGGGCACCAAAGATGAATTATGATTCAAAAAAACACCTGAAGGAGAACTGAAAACTGAAGGAGGTTGATATAGTGTAATAACTGCAGTATAGGTCAGTGTTGTTTACCAACCTGCTTTGTAGAAAAATAAAAAATATGCATTTAATGTTCTGTGCAAAAAAATTATGGACCTTTAAGTTTATTTTACAGCAGTATGAAGACAGTGGCTTTAATGGTTGTGTACAGGAAATATCATGTATGAAATATTAATCATCTCTTATATTTATGTTTGTGGTTCAGGGTCCTCCAGGAGGTCAGGGACCAACTGGACCAAGAGGCTTTAAAGGCAGAAAGGTAAGTCTGAAGCTGACACTTTAAATCTACAAGCTAACTGCTGGTGATGACACCAATTTATTTAATATAAATTCATCAGTATAAAAATAAACTACACACATTAATTACTGTCCGATGGCCAAGTCCAGTAGAGACGAACGTGTTGTCTCTCATTAATCATAATTCCTATAACCCCTGCAGGGCTTTGCGGGGCCTCCAGGAGTTGACGGAGAGCCCGGTGTGCCAGGAAACCCAGGAGAAGCAGGACCCCCAGGCCACCCCAGCCACCCTGGGGTGAGTCAATAAACTTCTGCACTGTCTTATAACAGAAAGTTAGAAAGTCAAACTGCTCCTCTACAAGTGTTTGAGAAATGTCTTTTGAATCATTTCAGGGCAACTTAGTGTCTCAGATGGCTGCAGGTTTCAATGAGAAGTCTAGTTTCGCCGGGATGGTGTCAGGATCCAGGGTGAGCACCGCAACAAAAACACTTAAACTTTATATTTTACATGTATGCAAAGTTAGAAAGTTTGTTATTATACACAATTTAAAGTGTGTGATTGATTTTGTTTCAGGGTGAACCAGGACCACGAGGACTTCCAGGGACGCCTGGATCAGCAGTAAGGAAACATTTAAAGGCTTTGATAAGATTTAATGTAGAAATGCACGACGTCCCTCTTAACAAAATGTCTTTTTGTGTGCAAAAAAGTGACGTAATTAGTAGCTTTTAAAGCAAGAAACATTGTTTTTACCATCATTATTCCTCCTGACTGATTGATAATTGTTTTCTCCCCGTTCAGGGTCCACCTGGTGGTCAGGGAATTCCAGGAGAGCCTGGAGATCCAGGACAAATGGTAGGAACATTTTCGTTCCTCAATTTATATATTTTATATAAATGCTAGATTTAAATGTATTAGAGCCTAAATTTGAAAATCATATGTGAGTTGTGACGGTGAGTTGTGTTTGTTCTCAGGGTGAGCCGGGTCATCGAGGACCAGACGGGCCTCCGGGAAAACCTGGACTTGATGTGAGTCAAAGACAGATTCTCTTTAATTCAAGTACTGTACCTAATTACAACTTTTTAGATATTTTTATACCTCTTTATACATCTACTCCAATAAGTCTTCCCGTGCTAAAACAACATGGTTTTAATTATTTTCTTAAATTGTATTACTGCCTTATTGTTTCCAGTTGTGTTTGCAGAACTCAATCAGAGAAAATATGAGATAAAACACCATCAGATCAGATATTATTCTGTTACAGTTTCAAGTACATTTCACTGATAATACTCAGATACTGAACGCACAACTTTAAATTACAATAAAGTATTTTTATAGTGTGGTATTACTACTTTTAATGCCTTTACCATCACTAATTGGCTCTAATTATTGCATACTGAAGCAGTAGTATCCTGATATAGTTGTTATCCTTAGCATTATTATTAGCATCAGCATTACAGTAACTGCAATGAATTGTCTGAGTGATCATGGTTAAAAGGGTAAATGATTCCTGTTTGCATAATCAATAACTTTTATAATCTGTTATGATTCATCAATCATTATCTTTTTTACGGCTCAGGGAGGACATGGACCTGCAGGAGCTTCAGGAGAACCAGGATACCCAGGATCTGCGGTAAGCAGTCGTCTCCCAGCGCTCATATAAAATAACATGAAATGTAATATTATTAATTTTAACAACACAATCAAGCCCTGATGAAACAGAGGGGGTGTAATTAATTTTGCATACATTGCTACATAACTTGCAAAGTGTGAAATTTATTTTGAAATGACAAAATAAGGAGAAAAGGTGACAGTACACTCTTAAAAAACAAAACAAGTCCAGTATAACCAGATACAAGCGTTCACACTGACATCTAGTGGTTCTGGGCTGAAACAGCAGCAGGAAGCTCAATGTCAGAGCTTGAAAAAGGATAAGGACTAACCTCCATCCAGGGAATGACAGGAAATCATAACAAGAACTAATTTAAACTGGTAATTATTACTGATTTGATTATTTGCGTGAATGCAGGGTGCGAGAGGATTCCCAGGACTTCCAGGTCATCCAGGACTGAAAGGACACAAGGTAAGTCACACTGATACCTATCAATGCATGTTACTTGATCAAAACTTATGTAAGAAGTTATATATAATTATATAATCTTGTAAGAAACATGAAGTACTGACTTGTGTTAATCTCCAACAGGGACATGCTGGTCTTCTTGGGCCAAGAGGTGAACCTGGAGCAGTCGGAACCAAGGTACGAATCTGTCGTCTGACTTTATGATCCTCAAAGGTGATGATAAAACAGATAAAACTTAAAAGAAGATAAAAGATAAAAGAAGATAAAAGCCAGGAGTAAAGCTGCTGTCTTCTGCAAAGACCTCAACTTCAGATCTATAGAGCCTGTTTCTCTGTGTTTTTCAGGGTACATCTGGTACTCCCGGTGGAATGGGTGCTCCAGGTCCACTGGTAGGCGACACATACAGTGAACACACCACCAGAACTTTTCATACAGACTCATTCACTCAGATACTGACCCTGCTTGTGTTTTTGTTTCAGGGACCAGCAGGGATGCAGGGAGAGAGAGGCAGAGCTGGACCGACTGGTCCTGTGGTAAGAAAACAAAACATTTGTGTGAAAAAATGGTGCAAAAATGTAAAATGGTGTTTCAGGACTGAGAGATTTTCTTTCTCTTCGTCTTTCAGGGAAAACGTGGTGCAGAGGGTCACGTTGGCAAACCAGGTCCTCTGGTAAGGACCAGATAATACAAAGACACTGAAGTTGAATCCTGAACAAAACAAACTGAAATGACTTCAAATGTTGTTTTGAATATTTAACAACATGTCCTTTAACTACAGGGTCCAATGGGAATCTTGGGAATGCCAGGTTTTCCTGGAGGCCCCGGAATGAAGGTGAGGTTTTTGATAGATGTTTAGATAGATAAAGATAGATATTTAATTTAATATTAATATTAGTTTTGGCAATAAATGAAAGATTTGAGATGAAGATGAAAGTTTTGTCTCCTCTTAAAATGAGTGTTTTTCTTATGCAGTCTTGACTTGACAGAATCATGTTTTAAAAATCATTTCGAAAATCATTTTTAAAAGTTTTTGAATTTAAGGTGAGTCTGTTGTCCATTACAGGGTGAAGCTGGACCGACAGGTGTGAGAGGAAGTGGAGGACCACAGGGACCCAGAGGGGAGGGCGGTCGCGTAGGACCACCAGGACCATCAGGACAGCAGGTGTGTTACGATTACATCATTCTCTCTTTTGTTGGTGTGTTCGGCTTTTGGATTTACTATAAGCTAATATTTGTTTTTTAAACAGGGTACTGGAGGGACTGATGGAGCTCCAGGTGCCCGTGGACAAAGTGTAAGTGTTGTTGTAAACCAACTTTCAGCATACTTTTGTCTGTTTTTTAGAAAATCTGACTGATCCGTCTCCTTTGCAGGGTATCGCAGGTGTCCAGGGCCCAGCAGGGCTGTTGGGCCCAGCAGGCCCCCCCGGCCCCCAGGGAACCACAGGAGCACCAGGACCAAAGGGACAAGTGGTACGAGCGCTCATTTCATCCAGTTTCCTCTTTCTTTAAATATATGTGTGTAACTTTGTGGCTGATGGTGCACTCAATTGCACACTGGGAGCTTTAATGTTTTGTCTGACCTTTACAGGGTGATGGTGGAGTTTCTGGATTCAAAGGAGAAGCTGGATTCAAGGGAGAGAGAGTAAGCTCGAAATAAAATCCCCTGACATCCTGAAATAAAGAAACTTAAAGTAGATTTTACTGTTATGTGGTCGATTATTGATTGTTTGATTGTGTTAGGGTGACCATGGAACTCAAGGTCCACTGGGCCCAATGGGAGAGGACGGGAAGCGAGGACCTCGTGGTGACGCTGGATCCATCGGTCCTCAAGGACCTCCAGGAGAGACAGTGAGTCAACTTTTACTTCATCTTTGCAATACTTTAAGCATAAGTTTCATGAGCTCAGGGTCAGAACATCACATTTTCCTTCATTTGTTGTAGGGAGCTCCAGGAAACAGAGGTTTCCCCGGTGCAGATGGTTTACCAGGACAGAAGGTGAGTTGACTTAATTCTGAAACTACTGCGATCACCATCCAGAGCACGTTCTTTTCTGTGCTTTTAAACATTTGGTGTTTGTCCAAACAGGGAGCCCAGGGTGAACGAGGACTGTCAGGGTCGACCGGTGCCAAAGGTTTACCTGGAGATCCAGGACGTAACGGAGAGCCAGGTTTAACCGGAGCTCGGGTAAAAGAAGACATTCACATGTTGCTATGTTGTTGCTTTGAAGTAATTCAGACATGATTAAGCGCAGGTTTTCTGAAGCTTCACCAGAACCTGAAAGAAACCTCACAAACAGGACGTAAATCACATAAAGAGAGAATTGCTCAAGATTACTTTGCAATATTTATACAGATACTTTTGAGGAGAAAATCCAACTTCAAAGGTACTAAAGTTGTTCTGTAACTGTGCGTCTTATCTCACAGGGTCTGACAGGACTAATTGGCGCCCAGGGAGCAGAAGGAAAGTTGGGACCAATGGTACGCAGAACTTTTTAATCACATCACTCATCAAAGATTCCTTTTCATCAAAACAACCAAGTAAGAATTCAGTCATTCATCTCTTTTTCGGTCTTTCCAGGGCTTAGCAGGAGAGGACGGCAAACCAGGCCCAGCTGGCTCTACCGGAGGAAGAGGTCCAGCTGGACAGATGGGCCTGCCGGGACCAAAAGGCTTCGCTGTCAGTATATTATATGTGCAACTTTTAGTCTGTGATTGGGTGATTTAACGGGATTTACAGAAGCAAAAAAGCCACAGATTGACAGTAATTCATAACAAAAGATGCTAACGTCTTTGTGTTCCTGTTGATTTTCAGGGTGATGCTGGAAAGATTGGAGAGGCCGGCAGCCCCGGGCCTCCAGGTCAAAGGGCAAGTCACTTTCCATTGATAGAATTTAAACTTAATCATAAATTATTTATCTATCTATCAACACTATATCAATATACTGATAGATACTGTGTCTGTCTTCTAGGGTGTGAATGGAAAAGACGGAGAGGAAGGCGCTGCCGGTCCAACCGGTCCAGCTGTAAGTATCAGATATCATCATCATCATCATCATCATTCATAGTTTGATAACATCACATTTAGATCATATTATATATGTTCTGTCTGCTTTTCTTTAGGGTCCTGCTGGAAAGAGAGGAGAGCAGGGACCACAGGGAGTGCATGGTTTCCAGGTACACTGCATCCATTATTATTTATTATTATCATTTTATCATAATTCTGATATTTACTGATATTATTTTACACTGTCCATGGTATATGAAATATATTCGCTGTACAGGCATTTCAATAACATCTATTCAGAGTTATTTCAGGTGTTATATAATTTGTTTTATTTTTTTATTTATCTATGTTTATTTCCTTGTTTCCTCTGTCTCTGGCTAAACCTGAAAATTGTGTTTAATAAGCATGAAATAAAAATTGTGTATTTATTTTTTAGGGTTTGCCCGGACTTCCAGGTCCACCAGGAGAGTCAGGAAAGCCAGGCGATGAGGTACGACAAAATAGCACAAAAAATTAAATAAATGGGGAAAAAAATTATATATTGTACAATGATGTCTAATCAGTTTCATTCTTATTGTGCATATATTAATATTACATTGTTATTGTGATATGAGAATATATATTTTCTTAGATTTTGGATATGGTTATATTGTGATATGTTTTTTCCAGGGTCTTGCTGGAGAGGCTGGAACTGCTGGTGGTACAGGTCCAAGGGTAAGTCAGTTTGTATTGGTAATTATTTTTTTTAGTTTTCATGGCCAAATATTTTCCATCATTCACAGTGTTTAAATCACCATTTAGCCAGAAGTCATACATTTTGTTATTTCATCCAATAAGGAATTGTTTCATATCTTTGTCCTTTGATTGTCCTCGCAGGGAGAGAGAGGCCCTCCAGGAGAGAGAGGTGAAGTTGGACCCAATGGCCTGCCAGGACCTAAAGGTAGTCCAGGTGGACCAGGACCAGATGGGCCAAAGGTACATTAACACTTGCAGAACCAAAACCCTTTGCAATATTTCAACTTGTAGCATGTTTACAATATGATTTACTGTGTGTGGTACATTTTAGGGTAACCCTGGCCCAGCAGGTGGTGTTGGAGAGCCAGGAGGTCCAGGACTTCAGGGTATGCCAGGAGAGAGAGGAATACCAGGACCTTCAGGCCCGAAAGGAGATGGAGTAAGTTAGAGAAGAATATGATTATATTGTCTGCAAAGAAGTGGAGATACCAATTTCTCCTGTCATAAAATTTCGCTGTTCGCATGTGTTTGATGCATTAAGTTCTTTGGGGTTGTCTCAAGTAATTCTGGGAAATGTAGGCGATCACTAAAAGAGGAGGAGTTTCCTGTATGTTTGAAAGGAATTCAACAGCGTTCTAAAGGAAGTTGAACTCTTTTAACAGGGCTCTGTTGGTGAGAAAGGAACCGAGGGTAAAGCCGGAGCTGATGGTGCACGGGTGAGTCACAACATGATGGTCAGGACAAATTTGACACTGCAGATTTAGTTCACCTTTGAAAGCATGTGCTCTACCAGTGTTTTGTTCTGTGGCACTAAACCTAAGTCATATATTCCAACTGTTGAATAACCATAGGTCAACATGTAGCACACACAAATCTTCAGGACAGAGTGAACTTATCTCAATCTAAATATTCTAACATATTTTCTTCATTTTATAAAAAGGGGCTTCCTGGTCCTGTTGGACCTGTTGGTTCAGGTGGACCCAACGGAGAGAAGGTGAGCTCAAATTCACACATTATAGCATGTCTTAATTCTGTCTTTATATTGGTTTTTAACATGGGTATATAGGGCACAACACATAAATATTGGTCAACTTTTGAATTAAAATCTAAATGAGCACTGGATTTGACCATGAACTCTTGAGCTAACTCTTTAAAACCTTTAAAGTTCTTTGTTGATCAAGTTTAAAATGAGACCTTCATGTAAGAAAATCCTTGTCATGTTTTCAGAACTTCTTAAGACTTGCCTCTTCTTTTATTTCAGGGTGAAACCGGACCACAAGGACCTACAGGACGCAGAGGCACAAGAGGAATTCCTGTCAGTAGAACATTTTATTTTACACTAACTTTTCTTCTAATGTCCGCACCTTTATTTCTTCATAATAAAATGTTTATATCTTTGTCTGATGAATATAACAGGGTTCTAATGGTGAGCTTGGTCCAATTGGCGCTGCTGGCTTTGCTGGAACTCCTGTAAGTGGCCACTGAAGACAACCTAAAGCACGGCAGTCATGTTCAGTATATACCAGTGAAAAAAACGATAAAGGCTTGATAAATAAAAAAATCTCTTTCTCTTCCAGGGTGTTGATGGTCAGCCTGGTGTCAAAGGTGAAACAGGTGAGCCAGGCCTGAAGGGAGAAGGAGGAGCACCTGGACCACAGGGGATGGCTGGGAAACCAGGAACACAGGTACATCCGAAACATTAAGAGACTACTTTTAAAAAATAATAATTTTGAGGCCATCTTTGTTGTATACAGTTTAAATGGTTACTCCCTCTTCGTATTTACCTAGCATTAGCATTAGCATCACCTCAACTAACCGCATCCTCCAGTGTAGAGCAGCAAATCATTCAGAGGCTGATTAATGCATCTGTTTACTAAAATATTGTTGAATCTCTGGGATTAGCTTGAGAGAAGAAGCTAAATCACCTAGCTAAACTAGGCTAACACATAAAACTTAATTCTCTATGATAGGAATGTATTCATTTCTTCCAATAGCAATAAGGAAGACACCCAACTCTAAAAACGTCATATAAATATCCATACATTGACTTACCTTTTTTTTTATATAAATGTCGGCATGCTAGCCTGCATGTTAGCATAGTCCTGCCTGTTTTGGTGTCACTTGTTGTCTAATTCTCATTGATTCAATATTGAAATTGAGTCCATAATTAGTTTTTTCTTCTGCAAGACATCATCAAGAAACATCAGATAACAATTACTGACGAGAAATAATGTTACTGAATGCAAAATACATCAAAATTTAATGGTTGTGAAATAGGTCAATTTCAGAACAAGAGAAAAGTGTAATGCATTTCCTCATAGTTCTTGTTTTCAAAGGTTACTTTTTGTTTAGTTTTAGTCTTCTCGTTGTGAATTTTCGAAAAAATTTTGTTGACAAAAACGATTTGTGTGTTGTGTTTCTAGGGACCTGTTGGCGTGGCTGGATTGAAAGGAGGCAGAGGAACACAGGGTCAAACGGTGAGTTACCCAACAACTACAATGAGTGTTAATTTCTTTCTTTATAACTTCAACAGTGGTATTCAAGAGTTCTTTGTACATGTAATAACCATACAAGAGGTACTATTATAATTACTGGAAGTGTTTTCTTTTTGCAGGGTTCTCCTGGTTTCCCTGGGTTGCCTGGAGGAATTGGACCAGCTGGCGCTCTTGTGAGTTCATTGCATTAAAAAACTTAACATTTACATTTATACTGATAAATCATGTGGCCCAATTATTAAAATACAACCGTAGAATGAATAGGCATTAAAGTAATTTAAATGGATAATCATCAGGCAGGATTTAAATATGGATTATAATCTCAAAATGTGTACTCAGAAGAGATCATTTGTGTGTGTTTCAGGGTGCTGTTGGGGCAGACGGGCCTATCGGTGGTCCAGGAAAGCAGGGCCCTTCTGGTATTCGAGGAGAGAACGGAGCTCTAGGACATCAGGGAGAGAGGGGGCATCCAGGCCCAGCAGGGAGCCCTGGAGAGAAGGGAGACTCTGGAGAGGACGGTCCCGCTGTAAGATGAAGGCTGTGTTACTCTTCCAGCTGCCGTACACAAAAAAAATCCTGAGATGTTTTAAATGCTTGTCTCCTCTTGTGTTTCTCTGTCAGGGGCCTGATGGGCCTCCGGGACCTGCTGGCACATCAGGACAGCGAGGCATCGTGGGTACACCTGGAGTCAGAGGAGAGAGAGGCATGCTGGGACTGCCAGGTCCTGCTGTATGTATTCTTACTTGTTTAACGTTCTTAACAAAAATAATTAAGTTTATGTAAAGCATTTGCCAAATTTACAAGAAGGTCCAAATAACTAAGAATTCATCATAGATAGTGTTTCACAAGTTTATAAAGTTTCTCCAAAATCAACAACTCATAAAATTGAGCAATTTTTTTAATGGAGTCTGGGGACTTTCTTAACAGGCAGCGAAGACAATATTGATTACTGTTTACTGTCTAAATTTGGTTGTACAATTATTTAAACTCTGGATTTTTTTTTTGTCAGGGCCCACCAGGAAAAGACGGAACTCCTGGAACTCAGGGCAGCCAAGGGCCTGCTGGTGGAGTCGGTTTACCAGGAGCCACTGGGCCAAGAGGAGACGCCGGGCCTGAGGTTCGCCTAGTCCATCTCAGTCCTTATTGTGTTTAGCTAATGTTTTTATCTGGACTAACTTATGACCAATGCTGCTTATTTCTTCTATCAGCTCCAAAAACAAACTTACTGAATACTTGAAATTGACTAATTTCTCCAAATGCTCATGGACACTCAATATGTTTATATGTTTCTTTGCAGACGATAGAGCTTTGTGTATAACAAACTTTGGCTTTTAATTACCCTGTTTTTTTGTGCTTGCCTCATTATATGTGCACAGTTTTTTTTGATTCTCAGACTCACATGTTAAGTTTATCATGTCTTTATCTGTGTTAATTCAGGGTATCGCTGGAGCCGAGGGGCCTCCTGGTAAAGATGGTCTTGTGGGAGAAAGGGTAAGATCAAATACATGGCTTGTGTGTTGTTGTTTTTTTAAGTTGTGAACTAGATGTGCCATTCTTTTCAATTTTATTAATTGTTGTGTGTACTAACCAAAGGTATGTGCATTGATTTCCAGGGAGACAGGGGCAATCCTGGTCCAGAGGGTATGGCAGGTACTCCAGGGTCTCCAGGTACTGAGGGTCCTGTGGGTCTGACTGGCGGTCCAGGACAAAGAGGCGACAACGTGAGTTTCAGAAACAGAAATATAACAAATTTTAATTTAATTTCAATCATGTATCAATACCTGTCATATCTCTGTATTTTTTTTAACTTTAGGGTTCCAGAGGCCCCGCTGGACCACTAGGAGCAGCTGGAGTACGGGGTACAGTGGTAAGCATGAAATGACAACATTTTACTTTTACATTTTAAAATAACAATTAAAAATAAATTGGTGCTTGTTTCCAGTGGTGTGTTGAGTTGTAGCCCTGTGTCTAATTTTAGGGCCCTCAAGGACCACAGGGAGGAAAAGGAGCGGCTGGAGAACAAGGAGAGAGGGGTCAGAAAGGACACAGAGGTTTCACCGGACTCCACGGTCTGCCAGGAACAACTGTAAGCAAAATGTTTAGCAACAGCAACAGTTTTTGATTTAGTGTATGCTGATATTACAAATGTTTTTTTAACAGCGAGTGCAACATTGACATGGCAAACTTAGGATGTGACATTTTTTGAAGGATACTTTTTCTATTTCAGGGCGCCACAGGCGAGCCAGGAGCTGTTGGTATTGTTGGACCAGCTGGGCATAGGGTAAGCAAATACTAGCACTGTGTGGTAGAATATACAATAAAGATTTTTCATAATTTACGATATAAATCTCTCACTGTTTTACCGTACAGGGTCCTCCAGGAGTTTTGGGTCCACCAGGAAAGGAAGGAAACATCGGTCAGCCTGGACCAATGGGCGCTCCTGGAAGCAGAGGATCCAGTGGTGAACTTGGAGAACAGGTGACGCAAGACAACATTTTACTTTTTTATATTTCAACAATCAGCTTATTGGTATTATCCTAAGAGAGGTATGGTGACTGCAGTGGAAATCTCTTGTAGGGTCCAAAATGGAAAGGGTTAATCCTCCAAGGAGAATGAATGTTCATGTCAATCTGACCTGAAAATTTAGATATTTATTATATTCAAGTGAATTACCATTTTGTGTTCCCACCACTATCACAGCAAAAATTAAGTTGAGCAAAATATTTAATTTTCCTCTTTTTTCCTGGTCAGGGT
Source organism: Pagrus major (assembly GCF_040436345.1). Classification (NCBI taxonomy): domain Eukaryota; kingdom Metazoa; phylum Chordata; class Actinopteri; order Spariformes; family Sparidae; genus Pagrus; species Pagrus major. The sequence goes on from NC_133238.1 coordinate 18,642,699, forward strand.
CCTCATGGTGAACCTGGACCACCCGGCCCTCCAGGCCCTCCAGGACCCCCCACCGCAGCTGTGGAAGACCTCTTCGTTCCCTCTTACGACTACGACATGAATGGTGGTGGCATGCCGGATGCTGTGGAATTCGTCGATGACGAAATGGCTGCTGATCCTCCTCCTCCACCTCCAGAGATGAACAAAGATGAAGCTCTTCCCAATAAGAACGAGGCTGTCCTGCGCGCAAACACTGGAGTCCACGCAACACTGAAGACCCTCAGCGGAAATCTGCAAAACCTCCGCAGTCCTGACGGCAGCAAGATGAACCCTGCGAAAACCTGCCAGGACATCAAGCAGTGCTATCCTCAGAAACAGAGCGGTGAGAGTCCTATTTTTCCTCTTCTTTCTTCTTCTTTATCAAGACGATTATTTTCAGTGATTTTTAGACTGGTACCACTTATGTAAGTTGTTGCTTTTTGCTTGTACCTTTCAATGCAGGCGAGTACTGGATTGATCCCAACCAAGGAAGCACAAAGGATGCCATCAAGGTCTTCTGCAACATGGAAAGTGGGGAAACTTGCATCTCTGCCAATCCAACCAACTTCCCCAGCAAAGCCTGGTGGATGAAATCAACTCCCACCGCCAACAAACCTGTGTGGTTTGGAGCCGACATGAACAGTGGAACCAGAGTAAGAATTCAAGAGGCATTTTGCGGAAATTTAAAAATCTTTGTTGGGTTGGATTTGTTTATTTATTTAAAAAGTTAGCATGTAGAACAGAGAAGTGGACTTGGTATTGGCTTAAGACTTGACCAAATGACTCTGAGTCACGTGTCTGATCTAGAAACTTGTTGAATCCAAGCCTTCCCTGGGTATAATCATGTCAAACTGATCTAATTTCAGTTCCGATATGGAAATAAAGAGGAGCAACCAAACGCTGTGGCGGTTCAGCTGAAGCTTCTGCAGCTTTTGTCCAAAGAGTCGCACCAGACCATCACCTACAACTGCAGGAACAGCGTGGCTTACAAAGAAGGGAAGAGCAACAGCCTGAAGAAAGCTCTGGTCCTCAAAGGCTCCAACGGCCAGGAGCTTAGAGCGCAGGGCAACACCCGCCTCCGATACACAGTCGTTGAGGATGGCTGCTCGGTAAGTCAACACAGATTACTTAAATTTGACGAAAAGTGATCGGGAGATGCTTCTGCTGACTTAATGGCTTTCTTTTCCCTCAGACATCAAATGGAGCGTGGGGCAAGACAGTGATTGAGTACAGGACTCAAACTCCAGCCAGGCTGCCCGTGGTGGACTTGGCCCCCATGGATGTTGGAAAGGCCGATCAGGAGTTTGGCCTGGACATCGGCCCTGTGTGCTTCTCATAAAACACAAACAAGATGGACAGAAATATCCCTTTTTTAGAGGAGTAACATCATCACCAGAAATTATAGTATATGGACTCCTCTTTGTGTGAGCGTACAAGTCGATGAAGGTTAGATGTTTTTATCGCTGCCATTCTTCACAAGTGGCTGCATTTCCCATACGCTGTCGAAGTATTTGCTGTGGCTGCCAGCAACATAATTTATTTAGCAATCAATACTTTTACAAACGAGAGCACAGTACTCTACAGGGAAATGCATGTGGGTGGAAAAAATAAAGTCTAAGGTGCTAAATAAAATTAGATTGGGGTGGATTGTGGTGGATCGGTGGATTGTAAACGTGCATAAACTGGAAAAACGGCCAATAATATTAAAGTTTTAAGAGATTTAAAGTGTATTTCAGTAAATAAAAGTGTTTCATTTGGCTTTTTTCCTAGTAAATGCACGTCCAGAGGCCTGGATAGGGCGAGAGTTGTCATAGCAATGACTGTAGTTCTTAATTTTAATGGAATAAAAGATGAACATCATGCTTGAACGTAAATTATTAAGTTCTGTGCAGGAACTCATTTACTCTTTCAACAGAAAAAAAGCCTTTGTATCTCCTTTTTAAAAACTTCTGTAAATGCAACATATGACTGTAAATTGCAAATTATTTGTTTGTTGTTGACTATGGATGTGGAATAAATGTATTTCTTTGGAATAAACCGAGGCCATAAAAGTTGAAAAAGTTGAATAAACACCCAGTTTCCCCTCATGAACAGCAAGATTTGCTTTGGAAAATGACTGCAGCTGAACCATCTCACCACTAGAGGGAGACAATGCTTTTCCTTACAGTCATCAGATCACAGTTAACTGCTTTCACCTGGGTTGCCAGGTGAAAGCAGTTATCTGTGTTAAGTCCTTCATTAGGTGGACTTTTAAATGAAAAAACAGTAGTGCTTTAGGGGTTGAAACCCAAAAAAATCCTGTGTTTTATGATAAATTAATCAAGTCATAGAGTTAAGTTATATTTCAGACTAGGATTTATGATGCATTGGTTGTTATTTCTGAAATATAACAACATACAGGCTTACAAAAGCAACACAAATGCCTAATTTCAGCCTGAACAGACGTAGTGACAGCATGTTTATGGGTGTGTGAGCGAACAAGATGAAAATAGGGGCCGGAGAGAGGGAGAGAGAAGGCGTCCTTACAGGAAGAAAAAGAGCCAAAGTTCACCTCGCACATGTTTCTGGGTCGACCTCTCCTCTCTGCGCTCGCTGAAAGACGTGACACTCTCGCCGTTTCCTGCAGCCCGGGCCTCGCTGCACATCTGTCGAGGCGGTCATTTTTAGCTGGGGCTGCTATTTTCATTTCGAGCATGGAAAGTTTTTAGGTAAGAGTGGAGGTGAAGGAATCCAAACTGTACCTCTACAGTACAGTTTGACTTCACATTGTTGTCCTTTTCTAATAACTTTTCATATGCAAGCTGCTCCAGACAAAGACTGAATTACATAAGACACAAGATAACTGTTACACCTCCTTTCAAACCCCAGAATGTACTTTTTTCCCTGCAAGTAAAATGATTTTAGATGTATAGTTATTGTTTGCAGCTTCTCAGAAAATGAAAGAAAGGATAACATTTAGATCAATAAGTGCCAGATGTGTACAACACGCACAGAACATCACAGCCAGACTCTTTACTGATTCAATAAAGAGAAACCATGTTATTCTTATTTATGTTTTGTTTTCACCATTTACAGTGACTTTATAGAAGAAGATTTTATCGAACATGTCAAATTTTTCAAACACAGTAAACGGCGACTTCTTTGTCCCCAGACTCCCTTCAAAAAACGCTCAATTTTGTGAGTTGTTGAGTCAGGAAAGACTTTATTAACATTGCAAAATCCTGTCCATAACAAATGTTTAAGTATTTGGGCCTTCTTGTTAATTCGGCAAATGTTACACATGAAGATATTTCTTTTCTTCGTGTAGGAAATATTGTGTCTGTTTGTCCAGGTGATGTACATGTTTTGAGAACTAGAACAACAAACAACACAATCACATGACCCAGATTATTTTCATCCCACAGTTAAATTGGGGTATTTCAATTGACTGGACTGGCTGATTGTGATTGCCGTCCTTAAAACCGTGCTGCTAACGTGGCTACACAAACAAATATTTGGTATTATTGTTAAAAAGAGACATACAAGGCTGGTTGTCAGAGGCCGATGCACAGACAGAAACAGGCTGCTCAGCTTTAATTAGCCTCCTGCTCATCTCAGAGAGGAAGAAGTCATTACTCATTTCCTGAGGAAATACATTAGCCCAAAGGCTAAATCCTCCTCTTTCTCTTCTTTTCATCTCCTCCTGCTTTTATAGTCAGGTGTGCCTTTAAAACCAGAGCGCTCCACGTGATGTGTTTGTGCCCGTTCACCCAAAAAAAACGCGGGGAGTCTGCGACCCTGAGATGACTTAGCAGCGACGCCCAGATCCTGACTGGGGTGTCTCTTGTTCGCCGAGGAGCCTCGATGAGGTTTCCCAGCTACTCCTTTTCCTTCCTGTGCACCCTCCAACCCCACCTCACCGACGCCCCTCCGAAAACACTTAAAGAAGACTGTGGAAAGGATCATGAGAAAGGATCGAACTGTTGGCCTGAATTACGTTCACTGGCATGAAAACACAGGGCTGAGATGAAGTCACGCAATTAAAGGAAAGTTGGAAGAGAGAGAGGTGGGAACGTGTTTCTTAGATTCCCTGAAAAACATATATTTCATTTGCATTGCGTTGCATTTTATACCCACCCAGTTCAGCAGCTGCTGTTTGCTTTTCCCGCCGTTCCTCAGTCAACCGATCAGTATCTCATTCGCCCTGATCACTCAGACACTCCCTCTGCTCTCTTGCTTCAACCAAATTGTGAAAATGACCTGCAAAAGTATGGCTCATAATAATAAATATTTGGTTCTACAAGCAAAGTGACAACTCAGAGGTTTACCATAGCTGGCAAGCTAACGGTTAGCACACTAGCTGCTGGTCAGAAACAATATTTTCTCGAGCTTCTTTCTATTTTCTCTGTGCTTGGCCTTTTTACAGGTGTAAACACTAACGCTCCTTTGGTCCCACGTTCCCAGTCCGAACTGCAATCTGCACAGCTAACTGAGCTTACTAGCTAATAGCAGCAGCAGTCAGCAGCAGTTAGCGGTGCTCTGGCCCATATTTTCTTACGTTAACACCTTTAAGACTCGACTCCTATCCTGTAACTGTCTGGAAGGCCTTCCCCTGCTTTCTACTCTACTTTAGGAAAAGATAATGGCAGCGTTCTGACATACAGAATACAGTGTATACAGTGTATATATATATACTATATTTTTATTGTCCAACTCTTAGTGGAGGTACTTTATATATATATATTTTTTTGGCAGTTTTCAAATCATCTCCATCTCCTGAAAATCTGAGAAAAATAAGATGAAATTCTAATGACTAAATTTCAACAGAAATTTGAATGGGGTTTGGTGTATTACTCACATTAACAAAGAATTAACACACACACACACACACAAAAAAACTCAGTTGCACTTGAAAGCTGCTCTTCATATGGCTGCTGCCTCTGTATTCACACACACACACACACACACACACACACCCCTCCTCCACCGGCTGAGGTCGAAGCTGATCGAAAAGGAAACGGGCCGCTTTAACATCCCACCTTTTCCCAGATCCTGGGAGGAGTCTGCGCCTGGTGGCAGCGGAGAGAACAATGGCAGGAAACTGGGAGAAGAGAGAGGGAGTTCCTGTTGGCAGGACGACGCTGAAGACGAGAGCGGCGGCGCACCTCGTACAAGTGGACACTGGCCCGCCGCCCTGCTGTGTAGGAACTGGGCTCTTTAAAGGCGTAATAAGGTTATTGTTCGAGATGTTTTGAAGGGTTTGATTTCAGATGTCTGACGTTTGAAGGGTGGGACGTCTTAGACGTTCTGCTGCGTGAAAAAATGATCAGAACAAAAGTGCTTGTGAAGCGAAATAACATCACGATTGTTGCGTGTGGTCGGTCACGCCACCCGGTGAGGTCGGTGTCACACACGAGGCGGACTTTGTTGAGTTCAGTCCGATGAAGCAAATACTGTCGCTTTGATGCTCAGCCCAGTTCGTCGGTCCACACCAGAGTTCGATTGACACCTTTCATACTAAATCAACCAAATAGACATTTTCAGCTGAGTTCTTCTGAATTTTAAGCACCGTAGGAGTATCAGTTTGTGGATCGTGGATGTTATTTGGCCAGCGTTTATCTGTACTTCAGGAAAAAAAACATTGTACTCAAGTTAATTGCTGAGATCTTGGAACGGGACCAGAACACCGGTGATTAGGTTTCTGGATGATCCGGTGAAACATCAGCCAGTGCAAATATTTTTTATCCACACTAGCGACGGCTTTAGGGATGATAGTTTCAGCCTTTTAGTCAGTCCATGGCTTCGGTCGAGACTGGAATAACTCAACAACTATTGGATGGATTGACATGAAATTTGGTCCAGACATTCGTGGTTCCCAGAGGATAGAAACTACTAACTTTGGTGATCGCCTGACGTTTAATGAAGTTTAAAGGTCCTATTTGTAAGAAAGTTCCCAAAACATCTCAACAAATATCAGATGGCATGACATTTGGCACACATGTATACCTTTTTGTTATGTCTTATCTTTTCAAGCGGTCAAATCTTAAATTTGTCTGACAATTTGGTTTGAATTTCTGAAATAATGTATCACATCCCGTCTGTCTCAGCTTTACTTTGCTAATTAGCAATTGTAGCATGCTATGAGGCTAAACCAAGAAGATGAACATGGCAAACATTCGACATGCTTCACATGTTAGCATGCTAGATTTTTAGTCCTAGAATTGGCCTGCAGGTGTCGATTACTGGTTTCATAAAGAAGTCAGATTGTATGTAAGCTTATGAGGAAATGACCCGACTTCTCACATGATTTATCACCTCAGTAAACAGTTTCCTGATGAGTTTATGGTCTCAGTCTCTAGTTTCAAGTCTTCTTCAACACAGCATGATGCTCAGTTTGTACACAAACGTCCCATTTAGAGTAAAAAAGACGACATTTTGATTTGCAAGTTGCTACCACGGTGCATCTTTGAGTTCTCAGTCAGATCAGGGTGGGCTGCATCGTAATAAACCTCAAAAAGAAGCAGAAGAAGTATATTTTAAAGGTTGAAAACACACCGGAGGTCAGCCAAGGTTTCTTATTCAGTCAGACCACACTGAAGCGATGTCGAAATGTTCTCAGATGTCAGAAATTACTTTGCTGAGTGCAATCATCACCAATTTACTGTGAATCATGGCCAATTCTACGGGAATAAAACCCAAGTTGTTGTAAACTGGATTGTCTTTTAAATCCTTTAATCAGAGCTGCAGTTTTTCTCGCCGCTGGGCTGAAAGGTGCTGACATTTCTGGAGGCCCGCGGCTTCAAAGGACAAATAAAGTGCTTGAGCTCCCCGGCCCAGCAATCTGGAAATGAACTCTCCACATGATGTATTCACACGTTCGATCATGACGTCCCTCCAGAAACACCAAAGGAAAGACGGCAACCAGACGACCAAGTGTTGACATCACTCTGCGATGATGAGCCGCTCAGATAATTCATGACCCTGCAGCGGGCTGACAGGGCCGTGCAGCGAGCGGCAGACTTCCTGCGGTCCCACCCAGGCCCGGGTCACGTCCATACAGCCGGGCCACATTGCTCACCCCAACCCCTGTACTGTACGCCCTCCACACCCTCGAGCACGGCCAAGAACTCATTCCATTGTTCTCAAGAGTGAGACATCCCCATGCATAAGTGGCCGGATCACGCTACGAGCCAGATGTGTGTATGGTATGTGTGTGTGGTGAGAGTGGTTGAACCAGACGTCTCTGCAGACAGCGGAGATTTGTGAGGAGTTACTGGGAAACGGCTGCAGCGCTTTGTTTTAAGTTTGAGTCACTCTTCCTTCGAGAGAGAACAAGTTCATCAGTATCTTGAGTCATGTTTCTGTGCAAATAAGTCTTTGTAATGTAAAAGACTCTCTGGTCACCTGTAAAGCAAACAATGTCACGATGATCTGACATCTTCTTGCTTTAGTTTTCTGTTGGTTGTTTCCCTCTTTGCATTCCTAACATGCCACCTCTGCTGTTGCCGGGAAGGTAAAGTGCATCATGTTTTGTTGGAGGGATTTTTCGGAGGATGCTCTTCGGAAATGGAAAGTTTCCTTCTTCGGGGAAACTACTGGCAGGTCTTTGTCATTCACCCTGCTCCGTCAGGTGCACGTCGGGTGGAAATACACTGGAAATTACACTCAACTCATGAACAAGTTTAAATAAAAGATTGAAGTCATATATCTCAGATTTTAAGCACTTCTTCTTTGCTAAGGCAATCCAGCTGACAGGTGTTGCATATCAAGATGCTGATTAAACAGCTTGATAAGTGCACATGTGCTCTTTGGACTGGTCATTAGGAAAGCACTTGCCAACCCATCTTCCCGGTACAGTGTAAACCTAAATTCATCTGTGAAGACAACACTCAACTGTAATCTGGTCAAAACCTCTCAGTGAGGACAACAAAGACGCATCGGAGCTTCCCTGAGACACCTCTGACAGTTTGTGCAGATTGTTTTGTATTTGCAAACCAGCTATTGCGTCAGGTGTCCGGGTGGTCGGTCTCAGGCGATCTTGCACGTGAAGAAGCCGGATGTGGACGTCAAAATGTCTGCCGTGAAAAGGGTCGACCCGAAACTTGCAACATCTGAGTGTCCTTTAATTGTGACCAGACAAAACACACCTGTGCTCTAATCATGTTGTTTGATTAACATCTTGTTATGCTAATACTTCTTTTACTGAAACTTGTGAAACATGGGAGCACACGTACACGATGTCAACAAACTCAATAGACCATTTTCCTCAGACGTCATGCACAGGGTTGGAAGCGCAAAGGTCGTACCGCTGTGTTTAGGGTTACAAGTCGTATAAACATAGAAAATCTGACAATTTGCTATCATTTAACTCCCTCTTGATTGATCAGCAACTGAAGATATCCGATTAGCTTCTACTAGACAAAAGCTAATGTTAGCATTCAACCACATTACCGTTTGATACGATACTGTTAAAAGAAATATCAACGCACGTCTTGCTGGAGGTGAAACACACAGGATGTAATCAAACCGTTACGTTAGCTTGGAAGTTGTTGAATGCTAACATCAGCTAGCTAGTTTTCAAATATGTTGTTTTACCTTTAAATATGGCCGAATGTGCCTCCAGATTTTCACTGTCCATCATCTTTTCAGTCGCTGAGCAATCAGTAAACTATGAAATGACAAGAATTTGACTTATGCCACATTGAACGCAGCAGCATAACATTTTCCCAGAGTTTGAGCCTCCCACCCTGAGCAATGACGTTGGAGGAAAATGGCCGCCGTGTGAATAAAGTCATCTGATGTCTCGTAAAACTATCCGGAGTCGTCAGTAATATACTGAAGAGTGAAATATTGAGTTTCATGAGTTCATAAGAGTCTGTTTCTCAGATGAGTTAAGTTAAAACTATGCGGTCATGACGAGCAAATGCATTATTACTTACGACGACTGTGAAAACATGTGGCCCATTATGTTTCCAGTCCGTCCGGTTCTGAGGAAATGTCCCCCGAATACACAGAAACTGCTAACGACTAGAACACAAAACATCGGCTAATTGCTTTAAGTTTCAGTGGAGGCATTCGGAAGTTAAAGGCAGTAAACAAGTGTTAGTCATGAGACTGAGGAAGTGTTTGCTACCAGCACACAAGAGGCGACGGATCAAGAGTTCAATGGCAAAGTATTCTTAGAAACAGGAAGCCTGCGATACATCCACTGCTCTGATTTCCACTGAGGTAAATAAAGGGGAGGTGGGGATCTGCCGGGTGGTGTTGTGATAGGTAAACAACTGAAACATCAGATTCAACATTATTTCTGTAAAAGGAAACGTGCGGCGTCAGAAACCCACACAGGATACCATCTTTTTTTATGTTGATGTAACAGGATGCGAGTTAAAAGTTTGCCAGATGTTTAGCGCTCAGCAGAAAATAAAACACGGGGCGGGGATCATGATTTCTGTCGATGCCCCTACGCACTGTCCAAAAAAGTCCTTTGTGGATTGAGGTCATGACTATGGAAGTCATGCAAGTAGCTCGTAAATATTACTCGCGGACATGAACGGTCACGCTCGCGAACGCACACATGCTTTTGATCGCCAAGAATGCAGATGGATGCACTTAACACTTGAAAGAAAAAAAGCAGCATGTTAAGTGCTTTTACAGCTCCTCTGCTCTCCAGTTTGATAGATGATGCACTGCAGTGATAGATATAGCGCTCTTCCTTCGGGACTTCCTAATTGTACCTGGTCGCATATATGTTTTGGACGAGGAACAGACAGCAACACGCCCTGCTTTGTCTGGAAACAATATTCATTTCAGTGGGAGACATTTTCTAAGGTCAGACGAGGAAATCCCACCCTTAATTAAATGTGGGAAAGAAAATACTCTTACATATTTTCTTTCATTTGTCTTGGAGGGAAACAGGGACATTAAGGAAAAGCAACACAAACACAGCAAGTCGTCTTTTTTTTTTTTTTTGCTGGATCTCAGTTTGAAACAGCTTGTTTTTATTTACAGCATTATTACTTCAGTATAAACAAGCATTGTCTGGATTTTATTGACAAAAATATGTTACAAAAATTGAAAAATCAGATTCAGACTCGTGACTAAAACATCTTTGAAATATCAGAAAACGCACGTGTAACAGCTTAAACATCGGGAAAACATATCTGGGATAATATATTCTAAACTCAAGGTTCACTTACTGGCTTTTTAAGACCTTTCAGCCAGATCGTATCACCTTCTTCAGTCTAAGTATAGTCAGAGACAGAAGTCACAATCTTCTCTTAACATATACGTTACCGCTAGACAACGATTGGGGTCGTTCCTCGTGGAAGAAGGCAACAGAATATAGTTGAAATATAATATAATAATCGTCTTTGTGAAGAGATTTTGGAAAATACGCTGATTTGCTTTCTTGCTGCTACTAAGATGAGAGGATAGATAACACAAGAACGCAAATAAGTGTATTTTACAGTGTCTAACTGTTCTTTAAGAAATTAATGCCTATTAGAGCCTATAAAACATAGCACGTACGTATATGTCCAGTGTAACATACAATAAATAATCGACCTACTGCTATTAAGCACATCCAGATACTGTAGTCATATCTAGGATTTTCTTCGGAGGGTTTTATTTCTATCACTAAAAGTCATTTAAATATCAACACAGAAAGAAAGTAGGCTAATAAAGTATTTTAGCTAGTTTTATTTAGGGTTCAGTGCTACACGTTTAAAGAATAGTAGTAGTAGTTAATTGGATTTTGTTTGGACAGGGTCAACCTAGCTAGCTGTTTATACCCCTGTTTTGGGTGTAAGCTAACAGGCTGCTAGCTAACGTTAGCTTTATAATGAACAGAGTGGTGTTAATCTTTATCTCATCTAACTCTCAGCTTTCATGTTTAACTATGACTTTCTATAACGTTACAATTATTCATTATCGTAGGCCTACTTCCCGTTTAACAAGGCTGAAACCAGCAGCTTTATGACAGGACAGTTAGCTCCATCGCTACCTGGAGGTGACAGACTTTATCGTCACGATACTGACGACACTGATGGTTGATAATAATCAAATCAGTGAATCAAAAAAGTCAGTTCCTGCTGATTTTCTTTCTCGGTCACCAAACTCTTTAAGAGAATTCAGAATTGGTCTTTTCTGTAAATTAAGCAGCTGCAGTTTGTGGGCACGTAACATAAAATATAACATAAGTGACATACGATGACGTGTTCATAGCTGACTTGAAAATGATACAAAGTAGTACACTTAAAGCTAAATACATCATATTTTGTGTCTTGATAAACTGTATGTCATATTCATACACAATCAAATATATGTACAATCACATGCACTTTTCAGTCGTATTTTCCTCCGTCACTACCTCACGTTAATCTCTCCAGCATTTTGGAATAATCAGATGTGAAGCAAAAAAACACAGTGAGGCTAATGGAACGTTAGCTTGAAAGATACTGCAGCTAGCATCAAGCCACATGTGATAAGACAATGTCAGCGTATGTTTCTGACAATATTTCACTGTGAAACTCATTGTTTTTAACTTAGCTGAAGGAAATAATACATAAATAGAAAACTCTCCTCAGAGGATCATGCATTTAATTCAAAAGTAGGCCAGCTAAAGCAGGAGTGACGTTTAGCAAAGCAAGCTAGCTGATTATTTCTTCATTTTTGTGTGTTTTTGTACTTTTTTTGCTTTTACATTTTACATGTCTAGTTCTGTATAGTACTAAAAAGAAATAATAGTAAATTTTTATTTTGCCTTTCTAGTCAGAAAGAGGCTTTACTGCCTACCTTTTGAACACTTATTTCTTTGCTATTCAAGCTAGCCATTGAGCTAACTCCGCGCGATTATGGCTCATGCTCCACCCAAAGAAGTTCTGAGATATGTGCCAACAACTAGATTTCGAGAGGTGGTTAAACAGGTTTTATGTGCCTTTCTTTTACACAACACCTTTTGTTGATAACAACCTATTTTTTAAATGCATCAATATTCTCAAAATGCCCAGAAAAGAAAAACATAACTTCTCTCTTAGCAAGAATGTTAGCAACAGAACAGCTTCTTGTTCACCGAGGGATCTTCAAGTTTATTCCACACGATCAAAAAAGCTTTAATTCCTTGTGTTGCAATTGCATATGAAGAAACAGTCTTTGGTCTCAATCGCCTTCTGTTTCGATAATATTTGTGGGAGAAAAAAGTTAAAAAAAAAAGGAAAATATGGTTTCGGCCGAGAGATGGAAAAAAAAGTCAGATAAAAGAGAAGTTGGTCAAGTAGTTAAACTCCCAAGAAAACACTGACGTCGATCTTCGTAACATCTCCGGAGAAGTCGAAGCAAAACATCGAGGGCCGCCTTCACACGAAAGGGCTGTCTGATCTGAATATGTCTGAGTAGCTCTTGCCGTTCATGTGCTCTGTGTGGCTTTCGATGCTGTAGCAGCGGTGGACCTCCGTGAGCGAAGACGCCACGTAGGAGGCCGAGCGGAAGAAGTCGGCGTTGGCGAACGTACCGGCGAACTGCATACGCTGCTGGTTCCAGTGTCTCCGCAGGACACTCTGGACCTGGACGAGGAGACACAAAGAGGATCCAAGTCAATTTTCACAGTTAGCTTAACAGTATCTAGGCTACGATCTGTTTTATTGTTTTTTTAGCTTTTTTAATATTTTGCTAATCACCTCAGAAGTGAGTTTAGCCAATAAGCTAGGCTATCTACAACAGACAATCTCAGTATTAGCATAACAAAATACTACACAGCGTTGAAAAACATAATGAAACTCTGGTTTACAAACATAAAACTAGTCAAAAATACTAAATTTAGCCTTATTATGATATATCTTTAGCAATAATTTGCTGAATCAAGCTCATAACTCACCTCCCCGTTGAAGAAACAGAATATTGTAGAAACCAAGAGACCCTGCGTGGGAAAACAAATGTGAGAAATTACACGATAGGGAATCCTTTAAGCTCAAACAGCTGCACAAAGAGCCTGCAGAAATAGTTCACAGTGCCACATGTTCATGCTCTTACTCTAGAAATATTTGTAATATTTGCAGAACCAGTGTTTTATTAGCAGTGTTGGATGTGTATCTACTGACCTGGTAATGCATGAGGATCTCCATGATGTACAGGTAGATCTCAAACACCCAGTGGTCCTGAGGCTTGTAGGGGAGCAGGACGAACTGGATGCCCAGCAGAGGGATGAGGATGAGGGTGGCTCTCACGGCCCGCATGTAGAGGCTGGACTCGGCCTGGTGCGTCACCCTGAGCTTGGTGATGAGAACCCGAACGATGTTGAGCAGGAAGAAGAGGTTCACCTGGAATCAGAAATATATTGCACTCAGTCAAAAACAAAGAAAAACAAAGAAAAGTCCAGTGTGGTTGTGTCGCTTCAGTAAACACTAAATCCCACAGGATTTCGGTTGCTTACCACCAATGCAGCACAGATGGGACCGTGGATAATGTACAACAAGGCTGTGTCTGAGCTGACCCAACATCTGTGAACAAATGGATCAGAACATCTCATCACACAGTACGGAAAACATCTGATGATATCTTGAAATGGTCGTGTGTGGAGGTCACTCACCTGTCGTTGTAGTAGCAGTGGCGTGCTATCGAATGTAGCACCGCTGGCACGAGTGGAAAACCTGCAAAAACCCAATCAGAACTATGAGATTCAAGTCTTAAATGTATAATTAAATATTTGCACGAACGCTTACTCACCCCATCCCAGCAGATAATACCACATGAGGTGTTGCTTCTCTGCAAACACCGCCACAACGATCAGCGTGTGCAGGTAGATTCCCTCGCAAAGCATCCAGAAGTAGTTACAGCTCAGCAGGTACAGGTGGACGAACATGACCAGCTTGCAGCTCGCCTGGACGGAGGAAGCAACGTGAGCTTTTCGTTGGCTTTAATGAAAATTAAAGGAATATGTTGCCACTTACAGAATCGTTGTACGTGTGTCCCTGTTTCTTCACCACCGTCGTGAGCCAGACGATGGTGATGATCGAGTTCAGCACAAACGACAGGAAGAGGTTTTTGTGGAGCGTTATCCTCTGACAGCTCAGACTCCTGAAGGCAGCAGAGGAGGAGACGCACATGAAACACAGAATCTGACACACGAATAACATTAAAAGGTTTTAGTACACTTACTTAAAATGGAAGAATATTCCTAACGAGATGAGCAGTGAAACCAGCGACAGGCCGTGACCGATCATAACCAAGTAGAAGTGAGTCATCGCCGCCTGTAAACAACACAAATTAACACAACGTCAGGAGTGGGAACTACTTTCTATTGAACCTTTATCTTCTAATCTTTATTCGTTCTTACTGTCCCGTGATGTGTGGTATTGTCTTTGCAGTTTGTGAAGTTGGTCCACGTCCTCTTGCTCTCCGGGTGGCGTCCCCACTCGCCGGTCTCCGTGCACACTTTGAATGCCTGGGCTGTCAACAAAAAGGTCAAGAAACTTAGCAGTGGTTAATAAACTGCTACAGATTCGACAGGAATCATAGACGGCAAATGTACCATGAGGGTCAAAATCGTGGTAGTAGTCTGGACAGTTCTGCTCTGTTGTTACACCGGCTTCAGTTTTGTCCCAGCACAGCCACCCGTCCCAGGTCCTGTTGCACTCCGGCCCTGCTCACAACAAAAGGACAAACACAGTAATGGAAAACAGTAACATCAAAAAAATCTTCTACAGCTTTTTTGACATGATCTCCTCACCTATTGTTTTTGTTTTGTGGTAGGACTCTTTCACCATCCTCTGGAAACACTCGTACTGGGCCAGGGCGATCTGGTTCCGTGTCGCCTGGTGTTCACTCCGATGGGTCAGATGCTCCTGGTACTCATCTTCAGGGGTTGTAGCCACAATCAGCTGAGGCATATACACAAACATACATGAGACGGCAACTTTCAAGCATGATATAAAAAAAAAACAGGCAGTCTAATGAGACATGCTCTTAAGTTTAACCCATATTAGGATGTAAAATTTTCAGCTGCTCCCATTTTTGATCACTACTTTTAGAAATCTGTCTCTCTTAAATGGCCAATGAGTAAGAATTTGAGTTCAGTCAGTTAAAAATGAACTAAAATTGTCACCAAAATGTAAAGAAATAGCAGTTTTGACATTTATGTATTGTGTTAGCATGCTAACCAGCTAGCCCTGATCCCTCCCAGCCCAAAAAGCCTTTGTTAAAGGTGTTAACACCAATACTCTCCTGGTCCCCAAGCTCCTAGTCTAAACCACTAGCTGCACGGTTAACTGAGCTAACGGCAGCTATATTTAGCAGCAGTTAGCGGTTACTCTGGTGATATGCTGCCCCTTATTTGTTTTGATTGTGAATTTGACAGTTGACCAATTCTTACATATTGCACCTTTAAGTTCTCCAATGTTGTAGAAATGCAACATTAAATCCCTGTACTACCCCTTTGGGCACTTCATCAGGAGGTTAAGAGAATTCAGATGCTTTTTAGACATGAAAAGCTAAGCTAAGCTAATTACTGTTACAAATATTCCAAAAACAGGGGTTGAAACACAGAATGCAGAACATAAACAACAAAAATAAATGTCAGAGAATAAAATAAAAGTTCTGACACTTGTATATTGTAAAGTGTTGCAGAGCTATCTACTGAAGTTAGCATGCTAACCTGCTAGCCCTGATCTTCTTAGTCTAAACCACTAGCTGCACGGCTAACTGAGCTAACAGCTAACCCCTTATTTGTTGTTGCTACTTTTAAGTTCTCCAAAGTTGTAGAAACCTGATATTAAATCACTGCAGTGCCCCTTTAAAGACTTCATAGGAGGTTTAGAGAATTCAACCAATCATGAAAAGAGATTTAAACAACACGATGTGACAGACAGCTGCTTTTTAGACACAAAAAGCTAAGCTAAGTAAAGCTAAGTAAAAATGTAGTCATGGTTATAAATATTCTAAAAACAGGAACACAGAATGCCTCCAGTGCATCGCCAAAATACAGGAAATACAACAAATGTCATAAAATAAAACATCACACTTGTAATTCTAATTATCAGAAATGCTGTCATTAATTATTATTTATGGAATTTTTTGGGGGGAAAGTTTGAAATTCTGGATCTAATGATGGCTGGATGATCTTAAAATCAATGCTGAAGCTACAAAAACATTAAAGATGCATCTCTTAAATCATGTGTGGGTGACTTATTTAACTAAAAAACAGTTCAGATACAACAGATCACCTTATTGAGGGTGCAGAGGACCAGAAGAAACATAAAGCAGCTCAGATCCATCTGCGCTCTGATCATCACGGGTAATCTGAGGGAAAAAGGAAAGTGGAGTGAGACTTTTGTACAAGAAGACAAAAGACAAATTGGACAGTTCACTCCTATTTCTGTTTCCTTGGAAGTTATTTTTGTACGATACGGAGGAGCTGGTAAAACTTTTAGCGCCATCCCAGATAGTTTCCCCCAGAGCTCGATAAGAGAAACGCTTCCGGAGTCGCAGCGGCTGCCAACGTGATCCAACACACGATGTGTTGACAAGGAGCTGGCGCCAAACTCCAGCTCACATGCTGTCACACCCATACTGTACAATGTAACGTGTCATTTCATTGGTATGTTTTTATTTGTACTACCTGTAAATGACCCTGTAGTTGATTTTCCCTTCTTAACTATCATGGCTGTAGGGTCAGTCTCACTTTAAACAATGTCCCGTTCCTTCACCTGTGACCTTATCCAAACTCATGTAAACAAAAGCGCGACTGTGTCTCCAAACCTATGTTTTTGATTTGTGATGGCAGGTCTCTGGATCCCTTGTTGGACGCCGGGGGGGTTTACAGTTTTGGCCTTCTGCTTCCTCTGTTCTCCACAGCTTCCTTCCTGCATGCTTATTATGCATGTTGAGCAGGTTTAACTAAGGTTTAGCCAAATAAAGACATCAATACGAGCATGTGCACGTAACAGATCAGCAAACTAAATGTGTCAGACGGTCGCTCCGAGTGGTAAGCAGTTAAAAATTGGGGTGTGCAGCAGCAACTTAAATCTACATTCAGATAATAAACATTAGATGGAAACAAATATGCCAAACTGAAAGCAGAAGCAGAAAGGATTTTGCCATGAAGTGCTTTTTTCCAGACTAAAGATAATGTGTCCTGCTTTTCCTAGTAAAGGTGTGACGGTTAGTGGAAACTATGTGCACAGCAGTATAAATAGGCTGGAGGTTGTAATGGCATTTAAATTTAAAGTTCCTGTCACTTTTTATTTCATGTCATTGCTGCACAGAAGATAAAATTACAATTTATGATTTCATTTTGGGAAACGAGTGGTTCATGACAAGTGTCATCCTACGCTTTCTAATATCAGCAGTCATAAAACACTATAGATATGACTTATAATGATTATAAACTAGAGGCTGACTTATAATACAGTATAACTACTAGTAGGGAAGGAGCACAGGTTGCTAATGTTAGCCTGTAAACCACCACTAGTGTCCAGGTGATAAAGCAGTGTTATTTTTTATTTGTTGACGTCATTGGTAGCGTGAAGTTGTGAACAAATTGGGAGCATTTCTATCTCCTTTAGATAAATGACAAACGGTTTCACCACAGCTGACGACAACATGTTAGAAATGAGAGTTTCATAGGGAGATTTCAGCCACTAGTCTTTGTATTTCTGTTCTGAGGGGCAAGGAGGCAAATGAAAACAAGTGGTAAAGGGTAAAAATTGGAAATGGATTGAGCCTTTGTATATCACGACCGTCCATCAAGATATAATTGTACGTTTGAGGTTAAGAGTTGCACAGATCTATAAACAAGCGTGCTTCATGTTTAATTGTTGTTGGTAGATAAAGTGTAATGTAATATGTATTGTCAGGCATCTGAAAGAACCTCTGCTGCATCATATGTGATTTTTATCTAAGATGCCGAAATACAGAGAATTAAATGTTTCTCTTTTAGGAGTGAGTTATAAAACCTATGTGATCAATCAATTTCGTCAAGCTCTATTTCCACTTTAGGATGAAAACATTGAGTTTATGCAGCCACTGTGACGGCTACACTCATCATAACTTATGATGCTGCACGAACTATTATAGCAGATTATCAGTACTGACTACAGGTGACTGTTGAGGTGAGTGTAAGTAGTCTTTTGTTGTGATTTGTCATCATTATGTCACATCTGTAATGTTTTATGACACCAGGGCACCAGAAAGCATTGTGTGTTTATGAGTGTAGTCATAAAGCATTATCACCACATTATAACTCACTATTAATGCACCAATAACACACTATAGATGTGGTCTACATAGAGAACACAACCACAAGTGATGAGCTGCAACGCCTTAGTTTCATTGTACGTGTAGAGCTTCAGTCCAAAAACACGAGTCCGACTGGAAAAGTGTCACAATACAGTCTACAAAACAATGTAGGAAAAAGCAATGTGAGGTAAAGATGGATGTATCTGTCATTTTTCAACACCAGGGTTGAAAAATGTGTGTAGTAAACAAAGGTCTTTTTGTTTAAAATGTTAAGAGAGACTTGATGTTTTATGTGTTTTGAAGGGAAACTACTCGAAACACGAAATTATTGGCAACAACATCATCTTACGAGTGTATTTTCATTCAAATACAACATAAAATACAACATTTACACAACATTTCTTCATATAAAATGGACCTTTACCACATTCATCACCATGTTGCCTGTGCAACATGCATTCCTATATGTCATTAGACAAATACATTAAAAGATAACAATACAAAACAGCATAAAATACAGTAAAAAAAAACACTAAATACTATAAAATCCTAATGAGAATCACCTGATCATGACTAAAATGAAGCTAAAATGAACCTAAGCATGAGCTTTTGAACCCTGAAACAGAGAAAGACACCTCTGAAGAGTAGGTTTTAACAAAGGGGAAGACACTTTCTGGATATGTTTTTGCAAATTAAATTAACTTATTCAGCATATTTAGTTTCATGTTAAAATGGCAAAAGCATGAATTTAATCTGCATCTTATCCAAACATTTTATAAAGTAATTATGTGTAACTCATGGGGCTTGATTGTTGCAGAAGATGCTTGAGGGTTGCACAATAACTTAAATGCCAAAGAAAACCCTCGAGTGCATGAAAAAACACTGACAAAACATATGAAACAGTCACTGGTGAGTCTTTCTATCCCCGTGAGAGCGACACTTACTCATCCCTTCACTTTTTATTTGGAATAAAAACATTTTGTAACACGTCGCCACAGACCAACAAACTTTAATAATTTCCAACTCCCCCGACTGCTAATTCAGGAAATCTCTGTCAGTTTACAAGATGGATATCTTCTCGAACACACCCAGAGACGCTCTCTAAAGGACACTCAATAACTCAAAGTGAAGTTACTCCCTGGCTGTGTGGGCCATCTGTCCCACAACGCCAGGATTTACACTCTTTACCGTGTGAAGTGTCCTTTTATTAAAAACATATTGGTGTCGGAAATCACATGTCAACACTTTATGACCGACACGTGAGCAGGTTTTTCTTGTTAAGTGCGACTAAATAACAGGTGGGTTGAGGTTAGACCCATTAAATCAGAAGCATCCTTTTGTTTTAAATAATTAAAAATAATTTTGTCACTGTTTACTACTTGTGTAAAAAAGCAGGTATGTATAAGAAATCATACTAATCATAATATATGCTTCTTTAACTGGAATAAAACTGATTTTTGGTGGGATTTTCATCATTTTTTTACCTTGCCAACAGCAAAGTTTAGGTATACATTGTTTGTACTTTATCAAAAATATATTGGTTTTGTTTCCCCTGCAACAAACCTCCTGAAGTGCAACATTTTAAGTTAAATCTGACGTTCGTAAAGTGAAATCTGACCTGTTTGCAGCATCATAAATGCAGCTCTTCAGCAGTAATCACAGTCTACATGCTGGCAAACGTTAACTATTAAACAAACTTACCTTTGCAGCAGCAGGAAAATAATAAAACTCAGCCACCTCTTGTAGAATAATCCTTCAGTTTGACCTTTGCAGGAAAAGAAAAACACTGTTTTTGTGGTTTCTTTAAGAGTAGTCCGTCAGTGTGTGTGTTTCACACAGAGTCAAAGGCGACACTGAGCCGTAAAGATAAAAACCACTGGGGCTGTGGATGACATCACATGCCTGCCTTTTGTGGGACATCCCTACATTGCAACGGACACTACATAGCATTAATATACGTGATAACCTTTAAATTGTATCATTTATATCATGTTTAATACATAACGTATCATTAAAAAGTAACTTTAATGTCCTGGGTGTTGATTTTAAGGTAAATCATACAACTTAATGGATTTATTTTAACACCGAGAGATTATATGTGGTATGTTTATGGATTTATAGCTGAATACAACCACAAAATAGGAATGTTTATTCAAATAGAGCTTAATTTATATGGCAGTAAAACAAAACCCCATAAATAATAATAATAATAATAATAATAATAATAATAATAATAATAATCCTGATATGTCTACAGATTGAGTCCCAGGCCTAAAAACATGTTCTGTATTTAAAATATATCAGAAATAAACACTATATTATTATAAAAATGTCACTTTTTCTGTTTATTACTGAAAATCTGGCAGGAGAAAACGGACCAATCAGCAGGAGGCTTTCTATCCCTTAGCAACGGCGCCCTCTGCGGGTCCAACTCTCCTTGGCAACAGCCAAGTTACCATGGCTACTGGCTTCTCTTGAGTAACTTATTAATAAAAAATACCGTCGGGGATTACTTTTTGAGATGAGTAACGTAAAGCCTCCTGCTGTAAGTTTATTAAACTGACTTACTGTTTGTTTTAACAAATATAATTTTAATAGATATTAAGATATTAAGAGCTCGTTAACCGGAAGTAAGGTGCAACAATTAGCCGAATTAAAGTTAAGCTAGCAACGTAAGCTAATGAGTTAGCTCGCTTACCTGTGTTTTTCTGTCTTAAAATGGGATAATGTGCGGCTGTGTGATAGTTAAGAAGAACCAGAGCTACATGGGTTTCCTGCTACAGTAATATACATGATTAAGTTACTCGTTACTAGCTAGCGTTACCTGCCGAAGCTACTGTACCTTATCGTTGTCATGCTAGCTACGAAGTCAAACGTCATTTGTGACGTTAGTGTGTTTTCATGTGAAGAAGCTCCAGGTAAAAACTTTTATCACTTTGTATTGTGTCTATTATTATTGTTAGACTTGGCAGTGGTGGAAGAAGTACTCATAAGTAATAGCAAGCTACAAAATACCATTCTCTTAAAATACTCCATTACAAGTAAAAGTGCTAAGTTAAAAATGTAAGTATTATCAGCAAAATGTACTTAAAGTATCAAAAGCAATAGTACTCATCATGCAGGGTGGCTCCTTTCATAGTGTAAATGATTATATTATATTATATTCTGTTTTTAGCACTTACAAACAGTGTTGTAAAAAGTACCCAAAAGTCATACTTGAGTAAAAGTAAAGAAAATATTACTTTGGTAAAAGTGTAAGTCACCCATACCAATAGTACCTGGATAGAAGTCTTAAAGTATCTGATTTTAAATGTACTTTAGTATCAAAAGTCATTTTCTTGCAAAAAAAATCTCAGTATCTTTTCTTTTGTTTCGTTTTTTTTCTTTTCTGATTGTCAATAAAATAAATACATTTATGTAATCTGAAAAGTAACTAGTAACTAATGTTATCAAATGAATGTGGTGAGTAGAAAAGTACAGTATTTGCCTCAAAATTGTTGTGGAGTAGAAGTATAAAGTAGCAAGAAACTCAAGAAAAAGACAAGTAAAAGTACTTAAGTGAAGTACTTGAGTTTTACTATTGTAGTTTGTCAGTGTGGCGCCAATTCTACATACTGTGTCTACGACCAGGTAGATAAATAGAATAGTGTTGCATATTGTTGTATAAGTTTAGTGGAGTAAAAAATGCTGTATCTTTCCTTGAAATTCAATAGATCCTACCCGATGTATCGCTGTCGGCCTATCACAGATGTGTCTGTGTCAGGGTATGTGTTGTCCAACATGTGGCGATATGAAATCTCTTTATTTTAAAAGGTAACGATGCAGAAAAAGGTGCTTGAGGTTATTTATTATTAATACATTTCAGTGCTCTGGTGTTATTTTAGACAATAAAGTTTATTTTTAATCTGTAAAATAGATTTCCTCTGTTAGATGTCTTTGTCACGTGTTTGAAAACCAAGTTTGAGGGATTATTGTTAAATTTGTATATCATTGGATATATTGATATAAGTTTGAAAGTAAGTATTTAAGTTAATGTACTCAGTTACATTCCTCCCCTGCTGTAAGATGGGGGATGAAGATAACGAGAAACACATTTGCAAAGAAG
Source organism: Pagrus major (assembly GCF_040436345.1). Lineage (NCBI taxonomy): Eukaryota > Metazoa > Chordata > Actinopteri > Spariformes > Sparidae > Pagrus > Pagrus major. The sequence continues at coordinate 18,665,029 of NC_133238.1, forward strand.
AGATTTTAACATGACAACAACAAAACAGGTGTTGATACCCTGAACCCTTGTTTTCATTGTTTCAGGGTCGATGATTGATAAATATCTTTACTCTGCAGTGACCGGATGGTCAGGAAAACAGCTTGGAGGAACAGAGTCAGCGATGCTGTCAGGATCCACCAGGTCCAAGCCCTCAACACCACGTTTGTCATGAAATCTGTCGGCCTTGAAGCGTTTCTGTTCAGAGTGGACGGACAGGCCCAGAACGTCAAGGTAAATTATTCTGCCATTCATGTTGCTCAAACTCCCAAAAAATGTTTTGTATCCCAACTCCAGCATGTTCTCCTGTTCATGTTGTTCAGGTAAGCTTGGGTGACCCTCATACGTGCACTTGTCAGGTGTTCAACGGGGAGCGAGGACTGTGTAAACACACCTGCTGGTATCAGTAACACACAGAAAAGCTTTTCCTTCTAAACCTAACTTTCATGAATGTCACAATGAACACTTGATAGACTAGTTTTGAGTTTTTATGCTGTGCAGGGCTGCAAGTATTTATCTTCACTGTCGATTAATCTGTCAGTTATTTTCTTGATTAATCGATTAGTTGTTTGGTCTATAAAATGACAGAAAATGGTGAAAATGCCCAAGATGATGTCCTCAAATGTCTCAACAACCCAAAGACATTCAGTTTACTTTCATAGAGGAGGAAAGAAACCAAAATATATTCACATTTAAGATTCAAAATTTTAACTTTCATTCATTTGATAGTGGAAAACTAATCAATATATTGTTGCAGCTCTTATGCTGTGTGCTTATTTCAGGTTGAACTCTGAAACATTTGCTGTGTAAAGTCTGTAGGCAGTTTGAACAAGCTGACCCGCCCTTGTCCATGTGCTCCATGGTTTACACCAAACCAAAGCCCACCGGATGGAAATAAATCAGAAAGTGATCGAAGCCCAGGATGTGTGTCCGATCTGTCAAGAAGAGCAGCTGGAGAAAAAACTGCCTGTGTCTCACTGCAGGTGTGTGGGCAGCCGAGATCACACTGTTATTGTTACACTGCAGTCGTGTTTCAGGATGGTGTAAGATGTTCTGGTCAACTCTTGTTGCACTACTGGCCAGAACATGACCCCTATACATCCCACTACAGCACATCCAGCTGTTGACACGCTGCATGTTTAGAGGAAACCACCAGCACAGATTTGCGGATGTTATAAAATTAGCTTCAAATCTCCTGATATTCGCACAAGAGGACATTTCCTTCAAACACAGAGAAATAATGTGGAAAATGTTCTGTCCTCTTCTTTCCCCGGTTCGGATGTGGCAACAACGTCCACATCTTGTGCATGAAGGTGTGGGCACCCGGTCCGGACTGCTAACTGCACAGCTAACTGAGCTAACTAGCAAACTACAACTACAGTCAGTGGCAGTTGGCGGCGATATTGCATCTTTAAAGTTTTACATCATCAAATATAAACTTGAAAGCTGGGAAATCAATTTAAAAAAAAAATCCAAACAATAATTGGTATCAAGTAAGTTTATTAATTTAGTGCACAAAAAGGCAAGACTAATAACACTACTATCATTACAGAGGTAAACACAAAAGGTGCCCATTTTGGAAGAAACAAAAGCCCATGAGGTTCAATGGCTGGACACAGGAGGAGCACACTATAGAACACATTAAAATCAATACAAATACATTCAGCGAGATCACTTTAAAACGGGAGTGGCAGTAGGTTTGATTTCAAGAATTATCAGCACAAAGTGTTCACAAACTACTCCACGCATCGCCGTGTAAGCTGGGATATACTGTACTTTCAAGCCGATGACTAGCAGGAGAAAGTGTTTTCATTCGTAAGCATACTGAATGATTAAGTGCTCAAATTGTCGCTACATTTAAAATCACAAAGCTCAGGCTTGTACGCTCCCTTTGAAAAGACACTCTTTACGCTAACCTTAAAAAAATTGACTATCAATAACATTTCTCATGTGACGCCTCGTCATTCAAGCATTCACTGGAACACACCTCTCAGACCTTTGCTTTTAGATGAGAAAAACAGCACAAAATAAGTTAAATCACAGCCATGTAATACATAAAATGTCGCTTTACTATATACATACAAAAGAACACATGGATGTAGCTACAGAATCCAGCTTATACATATAAAATGAAGTGAAAAATTTACATTAGTACCAATACGGAAGACTAAATATGGCAAAATTGTGGCTGCAAAGTTCCTTTTTGAATTTGAATTTATGGTAAATATTGCTAGTCGAACCACTTTCTGGTATTCATGGTGAGTGTTTTGCCAAACCTTATCATGAGTGAATAATGATATCAGTATTGTTGTATCGTTGTCTTTTTTGTCGTACTATTTACACACTGAAAAGTCAATATGTTTCTGGGAACGCTGTGTGCCAGTGTAACAAGTGGGCTCATATTAAAGTGTGGTGTGCTTTGTTTGACTCCAGACAAAAGCTGCCATGTCAATTAGTAGAGGACAGATATGAAACGCAGGCATACATGTGACTTTGTTGTTTTACATTTTACTTCAGTAAAATACTTATGTGTACATATTTGTTGAAAAATGGTCAAACCTAAACAAGGCAAACAACTTTTTCGTTATGGTGGGACATGAGCCAAAAGTGAACACCTATTGTATTCTTATGTATTGTATTATATTGTTAAGATGCTAAATAGTGCGAGGATCCCGAGTTCCCTTATTTTGAAAAGTAAATGATAATTAGGGATCCTACATATTTTAAGAGAATTTTACCTCACAAAAAATAAAACAGCATGAGCAGTGATTTATAGTAGAATTATTTGTTAAACATAGAAACATCTGGAGGGCTAAATTGAATGTTATGGCGGCCCGTGGACAGTAGTGCTTTTAGCTAAACGCTAATGTCAGCATGCTTACAAACTCACAATGTCAAGGGTAATGTTAAGCAGGTATATGCTTAATAATGTTTACATTGTTCACCATCTTAGTTAAGCATGTTAGCATGCTAACATTTGCTAGTTAGCACTAAACACCAAGGCTGAGGCTAATAGGAATGTAGTTTTGTACATATTTTGTCAAAAATAGAAATTTTGGCCTCTTGATGGTGGTTAATGAAAAGTCTCTGAATCACCAAAGTTAGTACAGGCAATCCATCTAATTGAAACAGTTCATACAAAATCAAAAAATGTCAACCTCATGGTGGCGATAGAGGTAACAGAAATCAGCAAAGTCAGAAGGGTTCATCCCATGGGAACCATGAATGTAAGAAATTTGATGGCAATCCATCAAACAGTTGTTGAGATACTTCAGTCTGGACCAATTGCTAACTGACTTTGCAATCCCAAAAGCCAAAACCACTCTGTAGGCCGTATGTTCAGCACCATTAAGTTCAAAACTTTACATTGAACAATCAGTTTAAAACTATATTTCTCTCTTCAGTCATATCTCCCAGTTCAAAGAAAGTAGTCCCATGGTCATGTTGACCAGGAAGTAATATATTTTCTCGTTTGGTTGTGAAAGAAAAACACCAAGGCACCAAATTCATGTTGTGAAGAGAAAAACTACAAGAAATAGTACTTCATGTTATTAAAACAAGAAAATAATAATAATGCATAACTTGTGGGGCTAAGCAGAACATTATGGCCCACTTAACTTAACACTAATATATCAAATTGTTAATCATTTTACCAGCCTCAGCAACTACTCCTTTCTCAGACTGATGTACCATGAGTTGCTTCAAACATCTGAATTGTCCCACACTCACCAGTCACACTAATGAATCCCATAAAACAAAACTTTGACATGTTTTAGCGCCAAGTCTTTGCATGGAATTTAAAATTGGATTCACCCATGATCATAGTATAGAAGTCCTGTAACAGTAGTTACAGTTGGCAGCACGACACTGAGTCTTCTTTCAAGACGAGACAATCAAATTAATCATTCAGTCACCAAGTAATCTAACTGCTACAATGATGTAATGTTAGCTCTACAGTAAAACACAAAATATTTTCATACACACAAGGAAACATTCATTTTCATGCATTCTAACATAATCGTAGGCTTCAAACCTTGAATATCAGGTGCGATAACTTCAAAATGGCAGCTTAGCTTTACAATGTACATCAGTGTTTATTACTCCAATGTAGAGGAGTATTTCGTGTCATGGGTTAAAACCTTAAAATTGTCTGAAAAGCTGATTCCAATGATGACGTAACTGAGTCTTTTCATGAACCCCAGAGTCTCTTTTTAAGTAAAATGAGGCAAACAAGATGTCAGGACTGCAAACTGGGAAAGCTTCTATATCTTATTTAATTTACAGCAGGCATTTACGGTGAGGTTAAGTGCACTACACATAGACCTGTATCTGTGTCCATCCTGCAATCTCACCGGATTTTACTAAATATCGACAACTACCATTTCTTTTGTAATCATATTTAACGATTACAGGCAGTAAGAAGGCACCCTCTTTAATGCCAGTACTGGGGACCATGAGATATCGTGTTCACACGGACATTTTGCTGTGAAGAATCTCGCTGGTGATCTTCAGATTCGGGAAAAATGAGAGAACATGGTGCACGTACTTGTCTAACAGCAGCTACATAATGCTTGAACATGACATAGATCCTGCTTTATTTCTTGAGCTAGCTTTACGCATTCTTTGGCAAAGTTGTACAATCACGGAACTCAACAACAACAATGCCTGTGTGAGCACAAGTGGTCAAAACTAATCCAGATCACTCAGCATTGATGTGACACCATGTGATGAAATAGCTCAATAAATGGTTGATGGGACATGAATGAGAAAATGCTGGAAATTTGCAATGAGCCATGCTCTAACTTCGCTTGGTCAGAGGTCTACCCTCGCGGACATGCTTGGCGCTCCTCTTTTCCGTCTTCCCCTTCTCCCTCACCTTCCTCAGGCGGCGTGGAGGTGGCGTTCCTCTCGACTCGCTGTCCTCCTGAGCACTGGATGTATCCATCCCGTCTCGCTCTTCGGGAATGTTGGGAATAGCCCCACTGCTCCCGTCTAGGATGTTCCTCAGGGAAGGGTCCTCTGGTGTACAGGTGGCCGTGGTGCCACTCTCACTACTGCTCAGGTCCTGCTCTTCACCGTAACGCCCTCCTCGGCTGTGGTGCGGCAGGGACGAGGCCCTGATCGAGGGCCTGTCGCGCTCTGTCTCACGGATATTCTGCAGTGGCTCGTTCATGTCTACTCCAGAGTCCAGGCTGGTGTCGTTGCTGCTTGGCGGGCGGTGGCGACTCTGGAGCTCAATAATAGAGTGGCGAACGGACGCGGCTGGTTTCCCATCTAAGGAGACAAACCAGGCCCTGGGGTGGGACATTAAGGGCTTGCCCCGGGTCAGCTCGAGCAGGGTACGCTCCGAAATCCCCTGCAGCTCGCTGGGTAAGCCTTGCCCGCTGTTGAAGGCCTGCATCCCAGCCGCCTCGTTAAGAGTCCCAGGCACAGAGACGGAGGATTCGAGGAGGTTAGTGTAGCGTCCCCACACTCCAGCGTTAGGGCCTTGGCCTTGAGGAGGAGTCTCCAGAGGCTGGGGCTCATCTTGGCTGCTCGGCTGTGGGCTGTTTCCTCCTTGGGAGTGGTGGTGAGGGACTTTGGGTAGTGTCTGGGTGTAGCTGTCTTTACTTGCAGGCTCAGAGTGAGGGTCATACTCCACTCCGTTGCGGGGGAAAGTAGCAGACTTGCAGCCTGACAGCTGCTGCTCCTGAGCACTGAAAAGCTCCGGCGCCTGAATGATAGCCACCGGCTGATTGTAGAGATGAACCAGCTTGTCTTGAAAGAAGTTGTCGGAGTTCATGTTGTTCTGCTCTGACTTCTCCCGAAGCCGAGCCACCTCTTCGCTGTTGATGTAGTGAGGCAGCTGGGGACCTTTGATCCGATCCGAAGCAATGTTGTCATAAAAAGAACCTGCCGGGCGACTCCCTGGATCCTCCACGTAGATGTTGTAGTTGGCCTTGTGCCTCGGCGTGGAGGGTTCACACTGGACACTGCAGGAAGCGAGGCTGTTTTCGCCAGAACGGAACAACAGACCCTCCTCCATGTGGGTGGAGGTGGTCTGGTCTTTCTTCACCACCGTGAGTTTGGAGAAGCGAGCTCTCCTCCTCCTCCTGGGCTCTCGATTACAACTTCTGTATGTGGAAGAAACAGAATGTCATCAGGACGGACTGCAGTTTCATAGGGTTGTTTCTAAACATGTTCAGCCAATTCAGGGCAAGTTAAAGAGACGCTTTTTATTTTCAGACCCTTCTTTAAATGCCATATTTGTAAGAAAGGTTGCCAACCAATATCCCTCCCTAGCTTCCTAGGGGTAACATTTCCGTTCATTAACATTTCCGGGGAGATTTCTTACCGGCAGTGACACAGCAGCAAGGACAGAAATCCAATCACAATAGCCAGTGTTGCTCCAAAAATTCCCACCAACAGGTAGGTGTGGTACGCTAGGAAATCCAAAGAGCTTTCATGTCCCAGGAAATCTAAATGGTCAGATTTATAGATAGATAGATATAAACATTTACAAATACAAGTGTCAGAATTTACGTGAGTTACTGAAGTTAGATGTGTTACGTATGTACCGTATGATGATGGAAGGGGGGCAGCGATCCAGGAACCCAGATGGGAAGCAGTGTACGTCCAAACCAGCTCTTTACCAAATTGTTTCACTATTCCCAGACCCTGGTTCTCCCAGGCACCTTCACACAGCATAAAAAACAGCATAATAAGCATGATGTTGTCTTATTCTGTAGTGTAACTCAGTGGCTTCTCCGTAATCTATATTCTCACCTATTTTTAGGTTGAAGGCCCAGGCTGGTACAGTATCAGCAGCCCTGAGGCGTGTGTTGTGTCCCAGGGGCAGGCTGATCTGAATGGGCCCTCGAACCTGGAGCTCCTCCCAACCAGAATACAGCAGGACGTTGACGGCCGCCACCGGCTTCAGCTCCACGCTTCTGAACACTGCAGGCACAAGGAAGAGTAAAGTGAAAAAAGTAAGCAGTATCATGCTGCTTGAGTTAAAAAATACAGACCCATGTGTCCAACAAATCTAAAAATATCAACCTGTTTGCACAATTTAGTATATTTTGATAGATTTTCTATTCCAAGATGAGAATGTATGACCAAACTAAAACATTAAGCACTCCAGACTAAGAATAAACATCTTTAATCATTAATGAGGCCTCGCTGTGTTTAACGCTCACCTGATTTGCTGACGATGATGCCTGGAGTGCAGTTGCTGCAGTCTTTAGCTAGGTGATGCTGTGGCACAGTCAGGTATGCTGTCACGGAGGAGACGTTGCTCTTGTCAGACATCGTGAGGAGGTTCTTGGGGAACTTCACCTTGGGTTGGGATGAGCTGTCTGTAAAAACAAGATTGCGTTTGCAGAAAGTTTAAATATATAATGGAGCTTCAAGTGATTAATCAAAATATCAAAATCACAATATGGCCAGGTGCAATAAAGGTAAAATGTGACAAAACATCTTTATAATAAAGAACTGTAGTGCTGCAGAGACGTCCTAGAAACTTGATTTATTAGTTTTCTCAGGAAAAATGAAAATTGTGATGCTAAAACGATTATTCCCACTAACCGTAAATCATATCACTCGTAACATCTGTCAAAACAATCCCAATATAAAAGTTTTTTACAGTATCCTGCAGCCCTAGCCAAAAACTCGGACTAATCATGCTTACTGACGTATGTAGTCACCCCCAAAAGACCCATTCTGTGTTTGTGCAGTTACAAAAACAAAAAAACTTCAAAACAACCAAAATATACTGGTTAAAACGATCATGTTCAGCTCAGTTAACTCCTGTGTAACCTCACCAGGTAGCTTCCCGGTGATGAGTACCGAGTCTTCAAACAGCCAGATGTTCCCCTGACTGTGAGGGAGCAGCAGCAATGTCACAGCTGAGAAAACTGCAGGAAGATAAAAAAAGGTCAGAAAATACTGAGATTTTTTCGCTGTGAGAAAAAGTCACCATCACAGATAGAAACCCTGAATCACTACGTCGTTTCAGTTTAATATTATGTGATTTATGAGGCGAGAGGTCAAACTTTCTTTTCATTCTCCTGTATTTTTTGGACATAAAAGCCACTTATGGAGACTTGTAGTCCTGTAGCACCACCAGCAGATGGCAGTAACGCCTCAAACGCCTCTTTTAGGGTTCAGCCGTCTGGCTCGGCAGCACAAAAGGGAGGCGCCTCTGATGATGCAGAGCCGAGCAGGTCTCGACAGATGACACTCTTCATCATCCCTCTGATTTTATCCCTCCTAACACCTGCTCCGTCTTTGCTTCCGACCGGAGACAGGAAGTGGGACCACAGACAATAGAGTCACAGCCAGGCCCCCCCCCCCCTTTTTTTTTTTCTTCCCCACACCAACATGCGATCGGCGTGGCCAAACAGCCCCCACCCCCCTCTCTGCATCTGATTCGGCGCAGGACAAAGACAGTTTGCTGAGGCAGCTCTCGACTGTGCGTGCTGCTGTGGAGAGAATCAATAAAAAACGACTACAGGACACGGCGTCCGGTTACACTTGACTGTACGCGGGCAACATAAATTGCTTCATCACGAACAAACCTCAAGTTGTATGTTGTCGCAGACACTTCATTAATCTATAATGAGCATGAATAATGCAGCCGTGTGAATACAGAGGATGCGTTACAGAAAATAAGTGCTTACAAACAGCAAATAAAGCAAAAGCCGGCTTTATTTTCCTTCAGATCGAGCCTCCCACTTCATCATGTTATTTTTTTTGTTTACACAGCTATAACGGTGTTTGTTTATGAAGAGCAATGCTTGTTTTTCTGAGTGAGAGTCTCAGCTAAATGCCTTGATTGTGTTTGTTCTTCATGCTCTGATCGATCCTCGTTGGAAAATCCTTTCTTCAAGGGGAGGTCAGGGTCAGCCGTGACCCTGGAGCTGCTCAGGTTAGCGTCCAGCAGAGAGGATGATAACAATCACACGTTTTAAGACCATTTAAAGGGGCTTTATGTAACATTATTTAAGCACTTTACATGTATTAATCACTTTATTATTAGCCATGTGTGAGTGGATTGTACTCGGTTGTCTACAGACGCCTGTGGATGGTTTGTTGAAGTTGTTTAAAGCTGCTGGACTGTGGATTTCCTTGTGAAAGACTCAGGTTTTGCTTTCAGACGGACGTGACTTCATGCAGGTTCTCGAGTGCCTCATCATTTCTATTATTGGCTGTTTATCAGTATGTGTGAATTTCTGGTCGATTAATCCGGTAGGGAGCTGTTGAACATTGCGCCTTGACAGTGGTTGTGATCCATCAATAAAAATAGAGAAGAAGAAAGACAAGAAGAAGAAGTTGTAGAGCCAAACATGCTGTCGTGGGTGTGGACATTTATTTGTTACAGTCTCAGAGGAAGACTTTGCTGTACTGCTTAGAGCTTTCTTTACAAAATAGCTATTTTTCCAGCATTTCTAAGTAATTAATGGACTAACACTGCTGCATGGTTGTTGTACTTGCGTCAGAGGAGCTTCTCTTATGACTCAAGAGGCAGATTCAGTTAAATTCTGATGCAGTAAATTGAGAAATTTTGGGCCCATAAAGCTCAGAGAGAGATGATACAATGTGAGGCAGTCTTTGCTCGGATACCCGAAGCTTTAAATAGCTGTCATGTGGTGTTACTCACTGGGTCTCTTGGTGGTGCTCCAGGGCAGCGGGCTGGGGACGTAGCCTTGCATGTGTCCCAGCAGAGTCAGACTGAGGCGTGGACTGTACGTCACCCAGAGCAGGACCTCACCTCTCGCTCCTGTCTGGGTCGAGCTCGTCATGGTGTGGTTTACGTAAACGTCCACCGAAGCGCCCGGCAGCGGCTGACGGGTCACCATGTCCCTCACGAGGACCTTCAGGGCGAACTGGGACTCTGGAGGGTTAAAATCACCAGATTTAGACCTTTTTTTTGCTCGACGTTCTTTGTGTTGAACTTCTTTGTGGAGACACGTGTCTCTGCATGAGCTCTATCAATATGCAGACGAGCCTCCACCACTTCCTCTCAGCAGTACTCAGTAACCTTTCCCTCGCCATGAAAAAGTGATGAGGCAGGCACAGCAGAATCGTTGAGAGAATGAAGTGACAGAGAAGAAAAGCTACTCTACAAGGCCATGTTCGACGAGTTTTTAGCCTTTTAAAGTCTTAATTTAATATCTAATCAGGTTTTTAAGAGACGAATAGACTCAAAAACTCAATCCGAGGTCCTGTTTTGCCCCAAGTGCTCGTTTTAAGCGTTATATCTGGTCTGTAAATGGCAGCTTGAGTTCCTAGAAAGTGTCTAATTGTGTTTTTAAACCCTCCATGCTTCCCCACGCCAAATGTAAACAGAGGCCATCGCCATCAAAGAGCACAAGCTCACCTTCTGTATCAGCAGGATTACAGCGCTCCCCATTAATACATCACCTGCTCGGGCCAAAAAGATAAGCAGCCTAATCCCTCAAACCTCCACATTATACATCTTAATCCTCTTAGTGTGCTGCCCAGACCGCCTGTGAGTTATGTCCAACAGCTTATCAATAGATTCAGGAAAATAATTGGCGTTTAGGAAGAGAAAACATACAGGAGGGTTTAATTAAATATTAGCTTCATTTTCACTAACAAATACACAGAATACAGGATGTTTAAAGACTTGAATAAATAGGTTACTTTAAAGGGGCAATATGTAGTTTTTAAGATGAAATTCAAACTCAGGATTTTTATATTTACAATATTAATGAGGTTATTTTTAAATATCTTTTCCATCAGTGAGTAAACAAGCTGCCCTCAGAGGAAAACAAGGTCCCCAGAACACTGTTTGAAGCTAGAAATTTGGCAGGGTCCGCCACATATGAAGGTCAGTTTGTTTATTTAGTTTGTTTACGCATTAAAAAAGAAAAAGAAGATTTTTCTCTTCTAATTAAAATTTCTACACCAAAACTACAGAGTGCTCCTTTAAAATGATCATTTTCATGACATAGTGTGGCTGTTTCTGCTTAAATTTCTTTAAAGTGTAGTTTTGATTTTAATATTTACAATATTAATGAGGTAGTAACACAAACTCCGCTGTTCTCAGAGGAAAATAAGGTCCCCAGAAGTCCCTGTTTGAAGCTAGAAAGGTGGCAGGGTCCGCCACATATAAACAAGGTAAAGTATGAAAATGTGTTGTCCTTTAAGGTCAGTTTGTTTATTCAGTCATGAAAACAAAGAGTTTGTTTATTTAGTTTGTTTAAAAAAAAAAGAGTCAATGAAGATCTTTCACTTCTGATTAACAATTTCTACATATTGCACCTTTAAAATAATCTGGCAATCCTGCATTTTGTGACATTTTTCTGAATTTTACATTGTTTTTATATTAATTTTTACATAATTTGTCCTTGAAAAAACCCCAGCAAACTTTATTTTACTGTATATAGTCTAAAAAAGCAATATTATCTGAAGAAATGTCATGAAAACGATCTCAATTTACCCAAAACAAATACAGTTAAAGGGGCACTGTGTAGTTTCAAACTCAGAATTGTAATATATACAATATTAACAAGGTAATAATACAAACTCAGACATATTTATCTTTCCCATAACTGAAGAAACAAGCTGTTCTCAGAGGAAAAACACTGTTTGAAGCTAGCAAGGTGGCAGGGTCCGCCACATATAAACACAGTATGAATCTGTGTTGTCCTTTAAGGTCAGTTTGTTTATTCTGTCCTGAAAACAAAGAGAGTTTGTTTATGTAGTTTGTTTCGGCGTCTGATTGTGATTTCTACATAGCGCACCTTTAAAGATAATCACGTTGAGAGCATCAGATTGAATGCGATGCTGCATTTTGTGACATTTTTGTGCATTTTATCGACATATTTACACCATTTGCACCATAAAAACCCAATAAAACTGCAGCAAACCTCTTTCTAATGTATGTATCCTCAGCAACAGTGTAATTATGCAGCATTATTTCAAAGAAATGTCGTGAAAATGACCTGAATTTACCCAAAAACACTGGCTGCACAGCACCTGATTCAGTTGTGAGTCACAGTGCAGCTCATTTCCATTTTCTCTGACAACAATGAGACTCCAGCAGAGATCGTCTCTGTTGATGTTTACCTGCGATCAGAGCCGAGGGGCTGATGGATCTTCCGGGAGCGGTCGGGTCGGTGCTGGACGGGTCTCCGACCGCGACGGTGAGGCCATTGTCCCCGGGCGAGGAGGAGGGCAGGCCGCCGCCCTCCTCCTCCGCTCCTCTCACCGCCCCATCCAGGCAGGAGATCAGAAGCAGCGACGGGAGAAAGAGGAGCAGCGGCGGCGGCAGGTGGCGTTCAGCAGCGGGCATGGCGAGAGGGGGAGCAGGCTCAAAGACATACCGGACCGCGGCGGACGAGCTCGGGAGCAGGAGAACGAGGTCCAGCGGCGTGCGTCCGGATCACGAAGGCCTCATCCCTCTCACGGTGTCTCGAAAGGTTGGTGGGAACAACCCGGTGGAGAAGAGATGAGCTGGTGCTGAGGCTGGGTGTGTGTGGCCCAAGATCGTCCACACCGGAGGGATGTGTCACTCCCGAGTGCTGCAGGGATGACGTAGCCTGGTTTTGTAGGCCAACCCGGAAGTTGATTTTTTCCCCACTGTTGTTTTGTGTTATTGCAGAAAATAAATCTGTTTTATTTAGCAACACAGTCTTTACAGGTATTCACCACTTTTTTTCTGACCTATTTTTTTAAAACAAATAAATTAAAAAAATGTAAATGGGAAAAATATATATATTTTACACTACTAAAAATTAGTTAGGGGTATTGGGATATGGGTGCATGTATGCATGTGCATGGATATGCAATAAAAGTCAATAATAATGTGTCGCTTTTAGGGACCAAAAATATTCACAAAACGCTAAATAAAGAGTATTAGAGCCGAGGGTGAGAAAAAAATGAGAAGAGGAAGGTTTTTTTTTTCATTATGCACTTCATGACAAAAGTCAAATTGCTGAGAAAAAAGTCAAGATGTCAAGAAAAAAATCAAAATGTCAAGAAAAAAGTCAAAATGTCAAGAAAAAAATCATAATGTCAAGAAAAAAATCAAAATATCAAGAAAAAAGTCAAGAAAAAAAATCAAAATATCAAGAAAAAAGTCAAGAAAAAAAATCAAAATATCAAGTAAAAAGTCAAGAAAAAAGGCAAAATGTCAAGAAAAAAGTCAAGAAAAAAAATCAAAATATCAAGTAAAAAGTCAAGAAAAAAGGCAAAATGTCAAGAAAAAAGTCAAGAAAAAAAATCAAAATATCAAGAAAAAAGTCAAGAAAAAAGGCAAAAAGTCAAGAAAAAAGGCAAAATGTCAAGAAAAAAGTCAAAATGTCAAGAAAAAAAATCAAAATGTCGAGAGAAAAGTCAAGAAAAAAGTAGACATTTCAAAAGAGTCGACCTTATGAGACGACATCAAACGACGCATATGACCGCCTCAACAAAACGCCTTGTGCAGATGAGCTGGTGAAACTACTTCAGAATCTGCTTCAGTAACAAAGACATTATGTCTCTTTCAGCTCGTAAACACAGTGTAGTTATCAGTAATAGGACTTTGAAGATATTATGTTTCACTATAATGAAAAAATAAATTCCTCCTCTCATTTTTTTCTCACCCCTCATACTCTTCTGTAAAATAGCAATAAAAGTGTCAGTGTTTTTTTTGTGTGTGTGCGTTATGGATGAAAACTTGATGACCATTGCCGTACCAGGAAAAAGCCTCAGAGTGAGAGCTCTTCCTGTCATGACCATCTTGGGTAAGACGGGAGATGCTGTTACATCATGGGGGTCTGCGTGGCCCTCTGTCGGTAAACTGAGATCCCTGGACGACTATTTTTATCTCCTGCTTTGTCAAAAGTGTGGAAAATCCACCGATCAAGTCACATAAACAAACCTGTTAGAGTTCAGGTCTGAAGACAGGAACAATGAAGGCTCAATAAAAACATCAAGTGTTTTGTTGTGTTGTGATTATTTGTCAAGAATTAAACACTGATTAGGTAATTAAAATAATGAATCATATGCTGATCGAGTCCAACACCACAAAATCTCTACGAAACATTAGAAACGTGTCTCTGATCAAATAGCTCAGAGTGATAAGAATCTCTTCTTGAGATTTTAAGGATGCCGGTTCGATTCCCCACTCTAATCTGTAAGTTGTGATGTTTGTTGACCAGAAGAAAAAGTTAAACACTCTGAGAAATGGATGCGTGGTGCCTTGATCAGCATTTTATAAGACTGATATCAAATTTTGAGGATGTTTGTAGGATCAATTCTCGGGTAACTCTGTGAATTTTGAAGTCTTAACACCAAGAAGAATTGGGTAAGAAGTGTTCTTCATCGATATCTCAGGATGTTAGAGATCTCTCCAGAAGTATCTGGGTTCGATCACCTGCTGTAAAAGTTCTAAGAAATAGATGTGAAGCACCTCGGGTCAAATAGCTCAGCATGTTAGAAAACTGATCAGTAGCTCTGAGGTAAATCCTCAGGTAGCTCTGTGAATTTTGAAGTCCAACACCAAGAAGAAGACTCAAAACCTCCACAAAACACAGCATAACCCCTGAAGGAATAGCTCATGATGTTGGACATCTACTTGTAGTTTCTTAGCGTGTGGGTTCGATCCTCGATGAAACCTTTAAACTTGAAGTCCGTTTTTTAAAAAAAAGTGAAAGCTTCAGTGAATTTTGAAGGCCAGGCTGCCAAAGGAAAAAGTTAAAAACCTCTGAGAAACAGCAGTTTTAACTCTCATCCAATAGCTCATGTTGGAGTTTCAGAGGCTGAATGTTTGGTCCTTCAGAGGTTCTGTGAAGTCCAACACCAAGAGTAGGGATCAAAAGCTCCAAGAAACCTTAGTGTCACGTCCAAGATCAAATAGCTCAGAGTATTAGAGATCTATCGTTGACTTTTCAAGGGTGTGGGTTCAATCCCCGCTCTAATCTGTCAGTTTTGAGGTCTGTCACCCAAAAGAAAACGTGAAAAGCTCTCAGAAACATCAGTTCATCATCTTAGATCTAATAGCTCAACATGTTAGAGGAAGGATCAGAAGTTCTCAGGATGTGAGATTCATTCATTTTGAAGTCCAACACCAAGAGGAAGACTGAAAAGCTCCAAGAAACAGGGTAGTAGCACCCCTGATCAAGTAGCTCAGGATATTAAGGGGTGTCCTTGTAGATTTTTAGGCTGTGGGTTCGATCCTCACTCAAACCTTTGACTTAGGAGTCTGTTATCCAAAAGAAAAAGTGAAAAGCCCTAATGAAGGAAAAATACTTCAGGACAAATAGCTCAGCAACTAAGAAGACTGAGCCAAAGTTAGCAGGTTGTGAGTTCAAACCTGTGAGAAACAGGTTACTTGAGCAAGTCCAACACTCTAGCTGAAGACTAAAGACTGCTTGTGTTCAGTACCTGGATCATCAGAGTACCTCAAGAACAAACAATTAAGTTTGTTTTCCAACTTGTAATCACATCTCCAGATCTCAAACCTGTCATGTATAACTTTAAATATATGTTAGATGTATGTTGTTGCGTTCCTTTGTGTTTTATGGAGGTTTGTCAGAGCACCGGTTGGTTTTGAACCCTCAACCCGCAACCATAGATGAGCCTGGACTTGATCCCTCAACCCTTCAGGTATCAACAACAGTAGCATCTTATCTTACTGAGCTACTCCTCTATACAGTTTTTGCAGTTAACAGCACCTATAATATCAATAAATGTGCAGGAGAGCAATAATTTCACTTTGAGAATATAAAGATTAACAGAGACTTGAACCCAAAAACCTCACAGTCTGAAGGCAGCAGTGCAACAAGCGCTTACAAGCATGAAAACAACATTTCAGCCGTCTGTCTTAGATTCTGCTTCCATCTAGTGGCTCTGTTCGCCCATGTCATCATCACATAAATCAGCTGAACACCCACTTCAGAGCAACATTAGTGATATATAATAATATATAATAATATTAAGAGCTTCGGGGCTTCAAACTCATCAAACACGGCGACATCAGCAGCTGAAGCTCGACCATCACACCTCGCTGGTCACAGTTTTAGTTCATAATCCACGTTCAAGAAACCTTTGTGTTATTTAATTTGTATTTTTTTTTACAATTTCTTAAATTTTTTAATTATTTCAGTATTTAAACTTTTTTTTTTTTTTTCAAATAAAAATATTTTTGCCCGTGTCCATTTGTTTGTTGGTTTGTTACCAGGATTACACAAAAAATGCTAAACGGATTTCCATGAAACTTGGATGGAGTTTGAGTTTCGGTCCAGAAGAGACCTCATTAACTTTTGGGGTGGATCTGGATAAAGTGACAGATCCAGTAATTTTTTCTCATTTCCTTTTACATTGCAAGATAAGGTGTTTTTTTTTACTTTCTTGTCAATAAATATATAAATAATTAGATTGATTAAAAAAAAAGTATTTGTCCAGTTTATCAGTATTAAAATATGTATTATTTATATATGCATTTTAATTATTAAAAAAAAAATTCATATCAAAATATTACCCCTGCCAAGGAAGTTGTTTTTTGCCCGTGTCCATTTGTTTGTTGGTTTGTTACGAGGATTACACAAAAACTACTGAACGGATTTCCATGAAACTTGGCTAGAGGATGGGTTTTGGCCCACAATAGAACCAATTAACTTTTGGTGTGGATCTGGATAAAGTGACGTATCCAGGATTTTTTTTCTTTTTTGTCACTTTTTTCTTTTTTTTCTGTGTGCACTGGTTTGTTTTGTAAACTTTATCAGTTTACAAAACAAACCAGTGCACACAGAAAAAAAAAACACAAAGAAACAACATTAAACAACAAGAAAGACAATAGATGATCAGAAAATACAGATAATAACAATTAAACATAATATGGTAAGTGTCCAAGAGGAGTGATTATAGAGATTAGGTAGAGTATGTGTATATTTTGTTAATTTCTCAGGGAATAATGGACGGATCCCGATGAAAAAAAAAAAAATCTGGCATATTTAGGCGACTGGTATCTATGGATCTAGTTTTTAATTTTTAATTATTTATTTTTTACAAAATGTTTTATCAAACTTAGGATTTATTTGTGTTGTAATTATTCAGCATGTATTTATATTTATTTATTTCATAATGAAAAAGTCTTCTTTTGTCCTCCATATTTCACATAATTCAAATCACATCATTGGGTTCAGATTCAAGTTATGTATTATTCATGTGGTCTTTCTGGGGAAATACTTTGTAGTTGTTTGTATTAAACCCACAGTGAGCTGTCTGAACATCTACCACTAGATGGCAACATTGAGATGTCACTAACCAGCCTCTCCTGTTGCATACTGATGGGATTATATAAATCCAGTTTCAACACAAAGAAGTGAAGAAAACAGTCGTCTTTAATTCAGTGTGTTTTATTAAAATGTTCCACTCATTCAGTCCATCACAGTAACAAAAGTGTCGGGATTTTGTGAAATGTGAAAAACACAAGTCAAATATTACAAACAGAGGGTGCTACATTATGCCGTGTACAACTGTGAAATCTCCCCCAAAAACACTTAATTAACAGTTTGTTTTCCCCTTAAATCCAGAAGATACAAAGTAAAAGCAGTGCAAACATCAGTAAACAGAACGTAAAAATATACAAAGTGCAACAAGAACAGATCCCTTATAGGTCAATTTTAAAGTGTTAATATGCACAAAGTCTGTGGTGAGACAATTTTTGTAAAACACATTCAAACATTTTCCTTTTGGTCAAGATTCACATTTAAAATTCAATAATATTGCATCAATATATATTTATATGTATGCACACTGAATAGTTAAGATTTGTACACGAATACATACTTTAAACGTCTTGTAAAAATTAGACCAAATGTGCCCAAACGAACAGGGACTGATTACATTTTTTAGCAGCATCGTTGGCGCTTGTTGCCAGAAGGGAAAAAACACCTGATTAGTCAAAAAACGTTTTATTCAAAATAATAAATATATAAATAAATAAATACAGTATTGTGAAGAATCGCATCATAAAAACTGGCAGCCCTCTTCAGCAGGTTAGTATTACTGGTCGCCTAAAGACAGTGGTTTTATTGCACAAGAGCAACAGGGAGCGACTCCCACTTGGCACGAACCAAACTCACTCAAATCCAGAGAAGAAGAAAAAAAAAATAACCCGCCTTCCCCGAAGAAATTCTGCATAGAATCGGATTGACGACACGTGAAGACCCTCCACTGTTTTGAACTATTCTATGCAGGATCTCAGATTTAAGGTGAAGTTAACAGTTTACTTTTTGGTCAAAAACCCATTCAAAACGTCCCCCTTTTTCCCCCATGTTGAGGTGTAGCGAGTTACCCCAGCCAGCGGGGCAGCCCACTGCACTACCGCACCGGGTCGTCATCAGTAGCAGCCGTCTCTCCAGGTGCTGTCACGAAGGGCACTGAGGGTGGACAAGCTCTTTGGAGGAGTCAGTAAACTGAGGGAGAGATCAGTCAAAGTTGACTCAGGATGTAACCAACACCTTTGTTTTTATAGGAGATTAGATTAAATATTCAAAGGGTTTACCTTCGTGTTGGTTGGGCCACCTTGCTGCGAGGGGCGGAGCTTGGGGTGCCAACAAAGGAGGCGGGGCGGGGCAGGCCGCTGCGGGGAGTGGTCGGGGTCGAAGTGGGCGTCCCACCTCCGCCAGGTGGTTTACTGAGCATTGGGATCCCGCTGCCCACCCCGCTGTTACCCCCCGCAGTGCCGCCGCCGCCGCTCAGAGACTGGAGGCTGGTGGAGGTCGGCATGGAGGCCGAGCCCTTGATTGTGGGACTGACGTAGGCGGTGGCCTTTAACGTTTGACGTGACAAGGAGGTGAAGTTCCCGACGCTCTGGACCCTGTTCTGCAGCTGGCCGGGGGAGGGGACTGAGGGGAAAAAGAAAAATCAGTGATCCTGCTGCTGAATAACACTTTTAATTAAATTATTAGAGGAGAGCAGGTGTCTTACTGGAGGACTGCAGTCGAGTCAGCCCGCTGGACGAATCAAAACTCTGGCTGTTACGAAGCAAACAAGGGGAAGCGCTGGGATTGGTTGGAATGGGCACACTGGGCATGCTGGGAGCTCTGACAAGGTTAGGCATGCTCCTCCGCAGCTTATCTAACAGAGACACACAGATAAACCCACACAGATGTGAACAAATGACGATAAAAGATGCACTTTAATGCAGAAAGACACAAAACACCGTTACGTATAGTTAGCTGTCGGTCCTGCCTGTTCTTTTATTCCGACTCCATCCCATCAGACGGCTCATAAAGCTGGCTGTGATCTCCTTTAGCGTAACAGCTAGTTTCCAGCCCCCTCAGTCAGATATACACTCGCTAACTCTTAATCCCATCAAACTCTCTCTCGTCTCAGAGCGGAAACACACGCCAGTCTGGGAGCTTTAAGAGCGGTTGTACAAGAGGCTTAGACAGAGTTATTATTACGTGGAGGGAACATCGGTGTGGGTCAGTTTGGGGCGTCGATGGAGGATTAAAAGAGCGGAGGTGGGGAAACGTCTCAAAATGTAAAGAGACACATTTAGAAGTGATGAATTAGTGGATGTCTTCATCAAAAAAAGTTGGATTAATGATCATAAACAAAGTCAAGGTTAGAGACTTCTGAGTTTAGTGTAAAACGATGTCGACTTACTCTCAAAATCGGCTGGACGCCACGACGAAGTTTCCCCAAAACAATACGGCCAACAGCACACACAAATATACAAATACACACGTAAATATTTCACGTACAACAACATGTAAACAAAGAGATAACTGATTAGTGGTGTTCAGAGATCACAGTGGTAGATTTCAAGGTGAGCAAGGTTGAAACTACGGAGGACTGAAGGTGCCAAAATTCAAAATAGATAAACAAATAACTGAATTTAAGCATTATTCTTGAAATGTGAGTATTTCTTTACGTTTGTATGACTTTTTATTAGCTCTGCTTTGGTCTCTGCCATCTCCTGAAGGAAACATTTAGTCTTTTTTGCAGCTAAATGCTACACTAGCAAGTCGCTAACACTGGTTGGCAGCCATTTGGTGCATGGCACAGCTTTTTTGCTAAAAGAAATAATAAAAAAAATAAATAAAGACGTAAATAAGAGGAATGAGAATGACAGAAAACAGTTAGTTATGCACTTTAAAACCAAAACAATTAGCTGAAAGACTCAAACACCGGCAGAGCTTGATCTACTGGCATTTTTATTATCGATTCATCTTCTGATTGTTTTCTAGATGAAATTGATTAATCGTTTAGTCCACAAAAGGTCAGAAAATACTGAAAAAGTCCAAGGTAATGTCTTTAAATGTCTTGTTTTGTTGGTCCAAAACACCCAAATATTCAGTTTAATATGATATCGAACAGAGAAATTAGGAAAATCTGAACATTTTTTGCCAATTTTGCACGAAAATTTACTTTGATTATGATTACGTTAATTGCCTGCTGCCGTTTGGTCTTGCCTTCTCTTCACCTCGTCTTCAGTAAGAATCTGCTCAGACGTTCGGGAGACTCGTTAGATAAAAGTTATGTCTCACCTGATCCTGGTCTGAAGCCCTGGGGCTCGGCTGCGCTGAGGCTGCCCAGGCCCAGCCCCAGTCCCAATCCCTGGGGCGGAGGCTGGAAGGCGAACCCAGCGGAAGGGTACGGCGGCGTTGAAGGGGTGGAAGGTGGGGTGCACAGGGAGCTTGTGCTTCTTCGCCAGTCTCGGATGCTGGAGAAGGTGTGGGAGTGCGGAAGGCGGGTGAGGCGCGGCTGCGGCGGGGGCAGGAGGCCGTAGTCTTCGTCGTCCTCCTCGTCTTCCTCCTCCAGGTCGGGGCCGGCGCTGAGCTGGCTGAGCTGGAAGGTGAAGCTCTGGCTGCGGCGGTTGGCCAGGACCGACGACGTGCTGGCGTAGTCCTGTCTTAGACCTGGGGGAGCGAGATATGAGGACCAGCGGGGCAAAACACACACATACACAAACACACATGGTAGGGACACACACAAACACACACACACACACACAGACAATCATCACCTCCTGGGGTTAATGAAGCTGAAGTAGCGATGGGCTCTGAGATCTGGTGCCATATGTTAAAATATTAAAGAGGAGGGAACAATAGAGACAGATGGACAGCATGAGAAGAGAGCTGGCAAACAATGACACACAGACAACTAGAAAAAACTGAAATACAGACAAAATACACAACACGGAAACAGTTTTCACAAAAACATTCAGAATTTTTTTACTAGATTTTACTTGAAATGCAGATTAATATTTAAGATCACTTGTTAAAGTTTTTGGATCCGACCAAAACGTGTGTGTAACATCAAGAACTGTCAAGTACGGAAAGTTAGCATTAGCAACACTTTGCTAAATGTTTATATAGCGTTTAATTAAATATATCTTCAATTATGGATCAACCATTGATATTCCAGTTCATTTTTAGCTTTTTAGTTCATTCTTCTAGCTCTCTGCATGCTGCTGGTATCAAAAATTTCTGAAGTTTTAAAAAAACAAAAGAATTCAGATTTTTTGAAAAAAAAAAAAAAAAAAAAAATCAAGACTTTTTTGAAAACAAAATTTTTTTTCAAAATAAAAATCAGATTTTTTGAAAACAAATTTCTTTTAAAAAAATCAGATTTTTCTGAAAAACAAAAAAAATCAGATTTTTTGAAAAAACAAAAAAAACACCCAGATTTTTTGAAAAAACAAAAAAAGATTAAAAAAACCCGGATTTTTTGAAAAACAACAAAAATCAGATTTTTTTGAAAACAAAAAAAAAAAAAATCAGTTTTTTTGAAAAAACAAAAATGAAAAAAAACCCAGATTTTTTTAAAACAAAAAAAACTTCGGAATTTTTAGAAAAAAATCTTTGGAAAATAAAAAATAAATAAATAAAAATAAATTAGTAATTAATAAGAATTTAATTAAAATTCCTCGAAATTTTTCAAAGAATTCCTCGGAATTTTTATTTAAGTATTATCAATTATTATTATTATTATTTATTATTAAAAGAATTTGTCAGAATTTTTAAAAGAATTCGTCAGAATTAAAAACAAAAAACTCTTCTGAATTATCGGTTTCTTTTTTTCCCTCTTTGTGCTCAAAGCGAGTTTGGGCCCTTTGAGAACCAGTGTTTCTGGATCAAGTCAAAGTCGGCTTTGAACTATCAAACTGCAACCAATTGCATTTTTATATACTGGTAACAAAATTAGTGAATTTTAACATAACCCATCATCAAGAAAACACAGACTTTCTTTTCACGAATGTTTCCACGTCTGGTGAGCAAATTAAAAGTGAAAGTTTGCAACAAAATACCAGAATTCCTGTCTGGAAACATGTTTGCAAAATGTAAATGAATGTAGATAAAATCTTATTCACAGACCTCAGCTTGGTTTTAAAAAAACACTTCTGATGCAGTGAAGCAGTTAATGTCGTTAGTTACACCTGTGAACGAGTCAAATATCTGCTGTGAAGATGGTTTATTCAACCCTACACTCACGCCTCCGGCCCCACAGTTTGGGAACCACTGACCTAAAATAAGAAACAACCGCGGCAGCATGCAGCGAGCCAAATTCCCTACAATTTAGAGCTGTAATTATACACCATCTCTCAGAGCAGAGCTGCGCAGCGGAGAGAAAAACTGCCGTCAGACGTGGTAAATAACTTACTCTCCTCCTGCAGTCGGGCCATCACCTGGACGTCGGTGAGGTCCTGCAGTTTGTATCCCAGAGCGATGGAGTCGTCCTCCACCTCTGAAGCGCTGAGGTCGCTGTCCATGGACGACTGGGGGCTGAGGGTGGAGCGTCGGAGGCTGCGGCCTTCAAAACGAAAACAAAAACCGGTGTGAGAAAACAGAATCTGCAGCTTCTTCCTGCTCTGGAGCTCGTTACGACTCCACCACAGAGTTAAACAAATGAGAGTTTTGGCAGCTCGGTAATGAGAAAAGCCCCCTCGAGTCTTCTGAGTGCCCTCCACATGAAGATGAAGGATCCAAACTAATGGACTCGGATACTTGGCTGCGAGAATTAGAGCCTATTAAGCAGCAGTGAGGCAGAATATTATCACAGAGGTTATACCAGCGTCTCCCCGCTTAATGATATGCATCAAAATCTGAGCTCTGAACTGCTCTTTAAAATAATCCTTCCATCGTTTGTGTTATTATAATTACTTTTGTCACATTTTGCTCTTACGTGGTCACACAGGAGAACATTTCTGCTCCCTTTATTGGGTCATATTTTATCCAACTACTTCCATCGACAGCATTCAAAGTGTTTTTCCAGCGAGGTAAACGTGATTATTCTCAGTAATCTGGACCAGAAATGTTTGCAGAAATTGGATTTTTTCCAAACTATAAGCACTCGTGCAAATATCTAAAATCTGCACAACTAAACTGCTAAAGTTCGCTAAAGACGGCGCCCCTAAGAGTCACTTCCTGTCTCTGTTTCGCCACCACTTCAGGAGACGAGCTGGAGGTCAATTCAGTCTAATTGGAGATTTGAACAAGAGCACAGATAATGACCGATCCTTTCACCCGACAGCCAGTGAAGTAAAAACTGGACGTATTACTTTAACAAGCCACGAATCTTCCAAACACCGACACTAAAATGGCATTGGGCCTGTTCCTTTTAGCATATTAAGCTGACAGCTTGTCAGATTCACTAATGTGTTAGTATTAAAAAGGCCCGGAAATGTCTTTTTCCAAAGGATGCAGACAAGTAAGACATAAATCTGCTATTAATATTCACTACTGACACATTTCATACCTGCTGCGTAGGCCTCAATGAGCTGCCTGGTAGTCGTTTTGCAGCTGAAGCTAGCTACCAGTACAATACATGTTTGTGTCTTTCTTATTATTGTCACAATATACAAAGATAACACTTTCAGAAAGTATTATTAAGAAGTTATTTTCATGTTTTTTTTTTTTAAATACTCAAAAATCCTTATGGAGTTTGGTTTGTGGAATTTGGACTCGGTATTTCTAAAATCCTGGCTATGGCTCTGAATATCAGAACATTTTATTGGTGACACACAGGCGGTGCAGAAAGATCACAGTTTATTCAGTTTCATATGATATCAAACAGAAAATATCCATATGTTAGAGGATGAAAACCTTTTTTTCGGCCATTTTTGCGTGAAAAATTACTTACGAATGTCCGACAATCTAAATAGTTGCCGATTAGTCGACTAATTGTTGCACAAACACGCAGGAGTCGGGATTAAATAAAAGTTTTTGGTTTCACACCTGATTCTGGTCTAAAGCCGAAAACGCTCAAAAATCCGTATGGAGTTTGGTTGGTGGGATTTCTAGAAGTTCTTGCTATGGCTCTGAATATTATAACAGTGAGATGAAAGTGAGTTTGAAACGTGAAACAACACACAGCGTATCTCAAGAGTATTAGTGCCGTATCTCTGTTTGGACTTGCACCGTCATGGCACTGATCCTGGGGCTGAAGAGCCACCAGAGCTGCCCCTGTGGCAGTCAGTTGCCCCTGTGGCAGTCAGTTCCCTGCAGCTTCGCCCTCTGCCGAGTCTGGAGCATTAGTTTTTCTTCCACCACCAGTAACGCACAGAGAGGCTGCGGCTCGCTTTGATTCCTGCGACTGAAAACGCAGCTCGAAGCTGCTGCAGAGAAAACATTCTCCTCACTCCCACGACTTCACAAGTTGAAATAACGTGTCATAAAGCTCGCGGCTGACCCAGTTCTGTACGCGGCGTCTTCACCTGCACATTAATATGCTGATCAACAGAGGAACATTCAGTTTCGTGTTTCTGCTCCACATGAGGAGGAAAAAGCAGGAAGGGGGGCGTCTGAAGCTTACTGCGATGGTGAGGGAAGAACGTGGGAGTCCTCTCGGCTACAGGGGAGAGCTCCTTCGCCAAGGGGCTCAGCGTCCGATGGAGGATCGGGTGGAGCGGGGAGGAGAAGGATGGAGCTGAGGGAGAAAATGGAGTGTGACTTCAAGGGTTGAATCTCAAAACATCAGCTACAGTAGAAGAAGTTGTGAGGTTACCGTGTCTGTCAGACGGCTGGGGGGCGGAGCAGGGTTTGGCTAACGGGGAGGAAGCACCGATGGGCGACACTCCGGCCACTCGGCTCAGAGGAGGAGGAGGGCCGGGGGTGGAGGAGGTGGAGGAGGTGGGGGAAGGGCTGGAGAGGGAGCTACGCCACCTGGAGACTGAGGAGGAGGAGAAAACATTTATACATCCAGACAAGTATTCTTATTAGTATCATTTGAAAAAGGAACAATACGCATTTTTCTCTTCTTTCATTTTGTTTATCAACACGCCCCAGTTTCCTCACATCAATCACTCCCTTCTCTCTCTAACTCGCCTCACTCCTTTTGTCTTCTCCCTCTTTTGTCCTTTTATTTCCTTTGGTCTCGTGTCTTTCGTGTCCTATTCTTTGATGTCTTACCTTTTATGGCATATTTTTGTCACATTTAAATAACAAAGACAGAAAAATAAATAAATAAATCACAAAATAAGACAGGAAGCGGCACTGGAAAGCCTCATAATGCATGTGTCAAACCACTCGTTCCTCATATAAACCGTTTGGAGTGAGGTCTTTTTGGAAGCAGGACTCCATGTTGGTGACGTCTGGGCACAAAAATCCCATTTGATCACTTACAAATAATAGTGGAGACACTCCAGATGTTTCTCTTTCAGATGCCTGCAATCCATAAATATTATTCGTCTCACAAATGGTGATTAACATAAGCTAATAAACACATTTTAATACAAAATTAAAGTTACAGTATCAGGGATATCCAACCCGCTAAGGTTGCAACTAACGATTAGTTTCCATATCAATTAATCTGCAGATTATTTTGATGATTAATCGTTTGTTAATGTTAGAAAATAGTGAAAAATGTCTTTAAATGTCTTGTTTTGTTCGGTCAAAACCCAAAGAGACTCCCATTTCTGCATGAAAATTTACTTTGGCCATGTATCGACTGCCGCCTGGCAAAAGATACAGAAGTATTCACTGCCATACAGCCGAACTACAAAGCAGCTTCTTTCCTCAACAATGATTTCGACATAAAATGGATTTAATTATTAGCCCTGCTTTGGAAGTTTAAAATCGGGCCCGTTTTCACCCTGCTGCCGTCTGGCAAAAGATACAGAAGTATCCGCTGCTGTACCACCCGAACCCAAAGACTCTTCATTTACTGACATGAACGACAAAGAAAAACAGCAAATCCTCACATTTAAGAAGGTGAAACCAGACGATGTTCGACACTTTTACTTTAAAATTAAATAATCAGTCTTTACAGAACATGAACACAACTTCAAAAACAAACCAACACAGACACCTCAAAGCTCCGAAACCACAAACTGACTCGAACAACAACAACAAACATAAATCCAGAAATATTCATACACGACACACAGACATGAAGAGAGGGGCAGTGTTGTGCAGCGGTTACCTCACCGTCACTGTGACTGTCACCAACCGCTCTATTCAACACGCCACAACAAAGCTGCATTCAACACAACAAGAGCTGCTCGCACACTGCAGCTGTACCTGGTGCTGAGCGCCTCAGACAGACAACACACACACACACACACGCACACACACACACACACACACACCTCAGTTACTATTCATGGACGTAGAGGAGAAACTTGAAGCAGCTGAGAACAAAGAAGAATAAAAATGTGCTGCGTCGTGCATCTTATTAAAGGTGCAGGGGGAGGATTTCTCTGTGTTACCTGTCAATGCGAATATAAGCCATTTATCTATGAGGGGGTGGTGGAGGTGGTGTTGGTGGAGGTGGCGGGTGTATTCCTTTCATGTAAATGGTTGCCACGGCAACAGCTCTCCATTTCACTGTACTCAGCCTCCGCCGGCAGAGAGAGAGAGCGAGCGAGAGACAGCCGGGCCGAGCTGGTGGGAGGATTCCTCACAGTGATGCTCGGGCTCCAGCAGAGGACCGTTAGCCTCTGATGCAACAAGCTGCACAGCTGCTGCAACTTCACAGGGCTGAGACGAGTCAGAGGTCGCCCGCCGTGGCCCAGATACTGGCAGAGAACGGCTGCAGACGCCGGCCAAATGTATGCGGACGCCAGGAAATGCAACAATGGCCTCGTTTTCCAGTTTGATGAGGGAGAAAACTGACAGATTGCAAGCATACTAAACAAAGAAAATGTTTAGTGACTCATTTTGGAGCTTTATATAACATGTGTGGAGGGTTTTGTTTTATACTGGACAACAGTAATTACATTATTTAATGTAATATTGAATAAATTGTAATTTTTTGGTATCTGATATCTGAAATTTTGGGGGAAAGCGCTTGCTAGCTGCTTTGACAAGAGTTAGATAAGAAGATTGATACCACCCTTATGTCTCTACATTCAATATGTAACCCTGACGCCTCGTTTCCACACAGTTTTGTCTCGAGCTGCACGTTAGTTTAGCATTTCTTTGCATAAAGACTGGAAACGGGGGCAAACAGCTAACTTGGCTCCGTCTGAAAGTTACAAAATCTGGGAACGAGCACCTCTAAAGCTCACCAGCTTAACAAGTTATGCATTGTTTGTTTAATCTGTAATACATTTGCAGTGTATAAACTACAGTCGACCGTCGGGGTTGTGTGTCGGACTAACTTCTGACCAGGTGCAGTGACTAGTGTCAAACTATTCCCTACGACGAGGAACTTTCCTTGCAACCACTAATATTCTTGGATGATTTTCTTGACCTAAACTTTGAATGTCAATGTGTGAAGTGTCACCACACCAGAAAATATTACAACAAGTGTGGAAGCTTTCGTGAGCCGACTGAACTGACTGAAGGCGAAAGAGCAGTCGGACACAAACGCAGTCTTGAAAATCCTGTAGATAATGACCTTATTATTTTGAAAGTGTGGGAAGGCAGAGCGGCTTCGCACGCACACATAAACTCGCCCACGCCGGTGATCCATCGCCTCTCGTTAAAGACTTCTGGGTGTTAAGCTGCCTGTTTACCAGAGACCGTGGGAGCTGTTGTCTGCATTCACACTTCACAGGCAGCAGGGCGAAGGACTCTACATCTGGACTCAAGACTCATGAGTCTATTTGCTTGAATATTTTAAATATTCTCTCAGCTGATGCAACAAGCTGACTTTACTTTTAAGGAAGCTCTGTCGCTTCTTCCTGCTTTACTTCCTCAAACATGCTTCCTTGTTCTTCAGAACTGCTTCTTCCTTCCTCAGTGTTGCATTATATAGTTAAGCAATGCTCGTAATCATGACAGACAAGCAGGTCAGATGACCCTGCAAGCCCGATCTGCTTAATGCTATGAGGCATGGACAGATTAAGACCTACTGCCCCTGTTGAGCCTCATTAGTCACAGTGAAGTGATGAAGGTGAGCCAGCTTCAACCTGCTCATCGAGGCCACGAAGGAAAAGTATCTCTGGATGGTCATTTTTAGTTATTACCTGGCTTCCAAAAAGCCGATAAAAGAAACTCCGGCTGTCTCACCATCACCATCACCACCTAAGCGACTCTCACATCAACTTGCTTTCATCCCTACCAGCCAAGCGTCCAACATACAGTACATTCCTGTCCCATGTTTAAAAGGGTCATTGTCTCTTCGCTACATGTAGCGTAGCTGGTTTCAGCCTCAGTTGCTTGAAACGGCACGATTGAATGAAACACACCAGCAGTGGCTGCAGAAAAGAAACACCGTTGCCACCAATGTAGCCGTGTCTTGGGTTCGCCAAACTGGGCAATAATCGATGGCATCGTCCATCGGCCCAATTCTGTCTCCCTCCTTTGAATACCTATTTGGATGTCGATTACCATGGCAACCGTAGATGCTTCGAAGCAATCGGGTCAGCCCTACAAGTCAATGACTATACTTTTGTAGAAACCAGCCTAGAAAAAAAGAAAGTATAAAAAAAGAAAGGTGTCTTTTCACATAACACTACATTGGGCATCACATTGATATTTCACTTTTTTCCACTTGGACGACTGTACGATGCATTTCAAACACATTTTATAGACCAACATTTGCATAATTAATGACGAAAATATAACCCGAAGACTTATCAACAGTTTAAATAATTGTTAGTAGCAACCTTAAAGTATGATGAAGCAGAAAATAAAGGGGAACATGATTTCCCACATCCAAGTCTGTTTACAGGTCTTGCTACATTAGCTGCTACTAGCATTAAACACCCCAATCTCTGACTGAACTGATGGCTCTGAAGTGGCATTATAGTCAATGTGATACAGGAAGAAGAATGTGTGGAACAAAGTTGATTCTCCGATGCAAAGTTTCTTCCCTCTACTGACGAGGTTTAAAAAACATCCACAACTGCTTCTTTTTCTACAAGTAAATGATGCCAAAAACTGTAATTCTCCAAATGTATCCATTATAGAAAGAGCTACAAATTAGCTGTGAGATGATCAATACAGACTAACAGATTACCCACCAGGGATCCATCTCAAACTAAAGAAAATTATACTAATTCTGGTTCCTCTCTGCTTCCTTCACAAGGCAGCGAGAGCATTGAGCTGTTAAGTCTAGACGAGAAACAATTTAGCACTTCTTCTTGGCAAAGCTTTGTGCTGTGTGATTCACTGAGCTCCTGTGATTTTTGGCAAGGCACCTAAAAAGCTGTGTACACATCAGTTTAAAATAGCCTGAAGGAGAAGAGCATCCTGCAAACTAATCCACTGTCTCAGCCTTTGGTTCAGTCCGTAGAGTACGACCGAGAAACAAAAACACTGTGGCTGAGTACAAAGACATCTTGAGGAGACAAACATAAAATGGACACGGAAAGGAGAAACATGAAGTCTCAACTCCACAGAGACGTTCCAGCATCGTTTCATTAGTCAGCGAGAAACTCCCACACATGCACAAACAGCTATTTAACTGGACCTTATTCAAATCAAGATGAATCTTGCATCTTTTTTGCATTCTGGTCTGACAGCAAGTGATATTAACATTCGCTGAGTCTAGAAAGAAACCCTTCCTCTTTGTGAAGTTACAATCATTGCTAGCCAAGAATTAGATAAAAAGCTACTGTATGCTCCAGACATGTGGACAACCTCCAGCTGCTCAGTATCTGCTAAAGCCATTAGCAAGTTAGTTGCACAATTTAAGAGAAAGTGCAGCCAAAATGTCCCAATGCTAACATGCTAGCTTGACAGTGGTGAGTACTAACAATAGCCATGTTTGTTGTTGAAGTCTGTTATGATAATATGTGAGTGAGACATGAGGTAGCTGCCATGAGCCTGTTGTTCAGAAGCTAGCTAATTTAGTAGCACAAAACACACCGCCCCTAAGCCTGTTGTTCAGTAGCTAGCTGTGTCATAGCACTAAGCATACAGCCCCAGAGTCTGTTGTTCAGAAGCTAGCTATTTCAGTAGCACTAAACACAAGGTGTTCTTACAGGTGAGTGAGACATGAGGTAGCTGCCATGAGCCCGTTGTTCAGAAGCTAGCTAATTCAGTAGCACAAAACACACCGCCCCTAAGCCTGTTGTTCAGTAGCTAGCTGTGTCATAGCACTAAGCATACAGCCCCAGAGTCTGTTGTTCAGTAGGTAGCTATTTCAGTAGCACTGAAACACAAGGTGTTCTTACAGGTGAGTGAGACATGAGGTAGCTGCCATGAGCCCGTTGTTCAGCAGCTAATTGAGTATCACAAAGCACACAGCCCCTGAGCCTGCTGTTCGGCAGCTAAATTAGTAACACAAAGCACATAGCCCCTTGGCCTGTTGGTCAGCAGTTAGCTAATTCAGTAGCACAAAGCACACAGCCCCTGAGGCCAAAGAACAGAGCAACTGCGGCAGCAACAGATGCCTTCTGCAGCTAACGTTAGCACAAAGCACATAGCCCATTAGTCAAGCTAACCCAGTTCGTACAAAGCATAGGCAGCCTTTTCGGACTGAGGTATGTTCATGAAGACTATTTTACATGATTGTCGTATTTAAATGACTTGTTTTAATAATGTATTAATTAGACTAAAAAAAGCTAAGAGAGTGTGTTAAACTTTTCAGTCGGATGCTTTCAAAATGTAGCTTGCTCTCGCTGGTTTCTACAATCTTACCAACACCAGCTTTAAGAAAGTGCAAATAAATAAGGTTTGTAATCTTTAACACAGACAAACTTCTGGTTCTGGATGATCTTGCAGTTTTCTGAACAGTTTGTTTACAAATTCATGGTGTGATATCACTGACGCACAGAGCCATGTGATGTTGCACAATAACTTTTAAAACATCCTATGACAACAGTGGTGGTTTGTCTAGTTGTCTCTCATTGTGCACCGTCCGCTCTTTTACTGTACGACACAATCCCCCCGGGACCAATTAAAGTCTGTTTCTTTCCGCACACAAACAAATCTGTCGCCTCGTACCTTGTTCCAGTCGGAGGGACAGCGATCTCCTGGCGGCCTCCACCTCAGATTTGGGGGACTCCAGACCCTGTCGGCACCACTGCAGAGGTGTGAGGGAATCGTCTGAGTACTCTCGGGCTTTTGGCGACACATACAACCTGGAAAGAGACAAATTCAAATGGGTCAAACAATTGCTGCAACATGCTCGTAGCGACAGTGCTAACATGCCCATATTTAGCGAGTAGTGGATCACTGATATCATGAGGAAACATCTTCTTGGGACAATAAATAGTAGACGTTTGACCTGCTGGGGGGACTAAAAGAGAAGTCAGGGCATCATCAAGCCTTTTGGATTCATCCTCTGGGGACCACAAATGACTGAACTAGAATTCACGGCAAATCTATCCACTAGTTGCAGAGACATTTTAGTCAACATCTAAAACCTCATGGTGGCACTAGAGAAAAGTCATGAGGATACATCTTCTGGGAACCATGAACGTCAGTTAAAACTTTGGAAGCCAATCATCGAGTTAGTTGATTTTTCAGAGGATGAGTGACATGTTTGACCAGCTGGTGGCACAAGAAGAAAAATCAGAGGATCACCAACTTTACTGAGATTCGTCCTCTGGGGACCGTGAACGTCCGCACCAAATTTCATTCCAATGGATGCAAAAGTGTTTGAGATATTTCAATCTGGATCAGAGTGGTGGACAGAGTGAATCTCGGCTGCTAGCATGGCTCGAAACTCTGAAATTTAACCATTTAGTAAGATACAAGATGGCGTCCATGTTGCCACAAAAAGTAAAGTTTACAACTTTTAAATCGTTCTGTTTAAAAACCCAATTCCTGAGCATATGGAAGCCATTTTCTTTTGTTTTTCTCTTGGGTAAATATTGGCCTGACAATGGAAGTACCTGAAGCAACAGGTGCCATCGCTCTAGGATGTGATGGTCGTGACATTATTAAGAAATTGCCCTGTTGGGACTTTTCCTCCGTGTGGACAGATCACGACTCCATCTTTCCTTTGTGCCACCACCTCCTCCTCCTCTCCTCACCTCCTCTCCTCCTGACTCTCAGAAATCTCTCCCCTGGCTTTAAAAGGTGATGCTAAGCCTTTCAGATGTGAGGACGACGAGCTGCTCTGTTCAGACGGAGTGGATCAGATTATTCTGACAGCCCTGAACTCCTCCACCACCGTTTCTTCTCTGCGGGCGAAACACGCAGGGAAGCTGAATTATAGATTAAAACCTTCAGCGGCATCAGGTAGATAGAGCTCGACCTGAAGGGGACGCAAACACACCGCAACTGGTGCTATTCCTAGATCCAGGGAGGGGAAACGCCTGCTGGATGAATCCAGCAAATAAAAGATTCATCTGATGTGCTGCAGTGCAGAATCATTACTCTTTTGATCTCCTGTGTTTTAGGCCATGTAGTCGACCCTCACTGGTGTTAATGAGGTGGACGAAATAATAGAGACGGCCGCTGTAATGGGCATTAAGTTGAATCAACACCTTTTTTAAGTCCAAATTCTCATTCCAGCTTCTTAAATGTGAATATTTTCTGGTTTCGTTCCTCCTCTATGGCAGTAAACTGGACATCTGTGGGTTGTGGACAAAACAAGACATCTGAGGACGTCCTCTCGGGCTTTGATCGACTTTTTTCACCATTTTCAGAACCAAACACCTG
The DNA here is from genome assembly GCF_040436345.1 of Pagrus major. Taxonomy (NCBI): domain Eukaryota; kingdom Metazoa; phylum Chordata; class Actinopteri; order Spariformes; family Sparidae; genus Pagrus; species Pagrus major. Next base: position 18,697,995 of record NC_133238.1, read on the forward strand.
ATCGATTCATCGAGAAAATGAAAATAATCGTTACAAGAACAGGTGTAGGAGATGATTGCAGGACTGTTGTATACGACTTGTTAATTAATTTTCAGCTAGTTGAACCTAATAAAGTGGCAACTGGAGTCCAAATCCAAACACGTGTTATTATGTGTATTTTTACAACAACATCTGCAGTGATTCGCTGATTAATCAACTTGTTTATTGACGTAAAATCGCAAGATTAATCTGCTCTTGTCTTAATAATCTTCATCGCAGTTGATCTTGAGACGGTGTGGCTGCTAACGCTTTTAGCTTAGCAGCTACAGTGAAGATTTCGTCTTCAAAAAGGGTGAAAATATCATCTTTTCAGATCAATTTTGAGATGTCGGGGCTCGGATTGAGTCGTATGGAGCTACTTTATGTTTCTTTTGGTTGTTTTTTACATTTTAAAATAAGTCTCCAGCTACTTCAGTGGTTTAGGAGAATGCTACAACACTGTTTTGCTGTGAGCACATAATGCCTGCATTTACATTTTCTGGTGAACTGTTCCTTTAAGTGTGAAATAAAGCACATACACTGATGGTTCCTGGTGGAGACCGCCTCTAATGGACAACTTATTGATAAACTGATAAAGCTAAATCAATCAGTTACTAATGAGAGCAGCTGTTCTCACACTGAGCAGCTTCCTGTTGACACTTCAGCCGCCATGTTGCAACTAAATCAGCACAATTTCACTTCCTGTTTTGGATTTCGTGTCTTTGCAAACACCTCAAATGTCCAAGGCTCCAAATAAGGACTATTTTTATTGTCCGTTCATCTGTCGATCATTTTTTTGATTAACTGATCAATACTTTGGTCTTTAAAATGTCAGAAAATTGTCTTGTTTTGTCCCCAACCCACAGATATTCAGTTCACCGTCACAGAGGAGGAAAGAAACCAGAAAACATTCACATTTAACGAGCCTGAATCAGAGAATTTTGACCTTTTTTCCTTTAAATAAAAACTCGAAACCGATTAAAAGATCGTCAAGATAGATGGTGATTACTTTAATAGTTGACAACTGATAGTTTTAAACGTTCACTATGTAGTTTTGGGGAAGAAATTGTGATCAGAAGAGAAAAATCTTAAGTTACTGAAAGTCTGAGCTTGAATTTTATCTCTAAAACTACATAAAGCCCCTTTAAAATGATTAAATATTCAGTGAAGTTGACAGTTTTGGTTCACTGGTGGCATTTTAGACACTTAAGTTTATTGTTAATCTGTAAAAACGACAGCAATTGAGGGTTTAATGCAAAAAAAATGACGTATATATGCCCCAAATATTGTGTTTAGTCAGGCTGTAATAGAAAGATGATCACAATAGGTGACAACTAATTAATTAAATGATTAATTTCTGCAGCTCTTTAAGTGTCTTGCTCCTAAGAAATTGATTAAATGATGATTTTTTAGTTAAATTAAAGCTAAATCAGCCACATGATGTCACATAAACTGTGTTTTTGAAGCTGGTCATCAACACTTTTGTGATTTCCTGCCATTAAAACGTCCCTCTGGTCTGATTCTGAGCTGCAGCCTTGATAACAGGCCCGATAACAAGCTGCCTCCCCCGAGCTGAGCCGCTTTGTCCGGGCTGCAGGAGTCCGGACGGGCCGGAGCAGAACCCCCGCAGACAATGAGGCCATCACACCTGTCACACACGATGCCTTCACGTGTCTGACACATCACAGAAAAAGCACACAAAGCAACAAATGGTTACCATGTCTCGTCTGACTCGTCTGAGCAGGACAGAGAATTCAAGTCCAAAAGTTCCAGCTCGTCCAGAACCGACGGCTCGGATCCGTCCTCCTCCTCATCCTCCTCCTCCTCATCCTCCTCCTCCCCCGCAGCTCCGTCCCCGCCCGTGTGCGGGAGGAAATAGTCGAAAGGCTCCTCCGGAGGCACGAAGGACGCGTGTCGGAGGAGGGCGGGCAGCGGACCGGGCAGCGGGCCGGGCAGCGGGCCGGGCAGGCAGAACCCGCCGCCGCCGCCGTACGTGCTCGTCGCCCGGGTCCGCAGCTGCTCGTTCTGCCGCTCCAGCTTGCGGACCAGCTCCTGCAGCTTCTTCACCTCCAGCTCGGCGTTCAGGCTGTTGCTGTTGTGGTCCACCTCGGCCACCATCGCGGGGTTCAGCACCGCAGCCTCCATGTGCGTAAACGCGTCCGGACCGCTGCTGCTGCTGCTGCTGCTGCTGCTGCCGCCTCACAGCGTCTGTCTGCGGCTGCTGCTGCTGCTGCTGCCGGCGGGAGGGACCAGTCTAGTACCGCCTGTCTGGACCGAGATGTAACTCCACCCACCACACACACACACACACACACACACATTATAACACACACACACACACACACACACACACACACACACACACACACACACACACACACCTCCTCCTCTTTAACCCACAAGCCTGACTGCAGGTAGAAGCAGCACCTGTCAGTCTGAACTCAGGGCCAACATCCTGTTTTTACTACAAACTCACCTGTAATCTTAAAAAAAAAACAGATTTAAACGTGTTTATCTGCTTTAAGACACAATCCCGCACCAGATATCGCTTCCCCGCTGATCGATATCTAATCAATCGACGCTCAGACCTGATAAAGGTGTGCTGTAATCAGCAGACACACCTGGTCCGCATTTACGCGCGTCTGGCGACATCTAGTGGCAGAGGAGCGTCATGACAGCGTTTTTAAACGTGTTGCATTTATATTCAGATCAAAATAATGTTAGAAATATTAAGATTTAATGAAAAGTGTTTAAAAAAGTTAAGATTTTCTCTGATATTCAGTTGAATTATGTTATTATGACGTCCTGAAACTGACAAAATGTCATCAATTAATAAAATATTGAGATTTATACTCTATAATATATATATATATATATTGGAGTTTTTTAAAAATGCTGAATTTATCTACAGATCAAAAATAATTTGAAAATTATAAAACTTAATGAAGACTTTTTGGAAAAAGTTACAACTTTCTCTAAAATTTGTCCCAAATTACATTTTTCTTTCCCAAAAAAAGCTCCTATCATGATCCAAAACTGACAAAATATGATCAGTTAAATCATTGAAATAGATTATAAAAATTAAATATGAAGATTTAATGACGTTTTTTGGGGAAAAGTTAAAATTTTCTCTGAAATTTGTACCAAATTACATTTTTCGTTCAATAAAATGTTATGATGTCCTGAAACGGACAAAATATGATCAGTTTAATCATTTAGATTGATTATAAAAAATAAATATTAAGATTTATACTCTATAATATATATAGGAGGTTTTAAACATGTCAAATGTATCATTAAAAAATATAACATTAAAAATATTTGTCTTTTCTTCTTGGAAAATTCAATCCTTGTCATACGAGGTGTGTGTAACTTACATTTTGGTGCATTTATAAACTATTCTTGTCTCTGTGTGTCTTTAACTGTATCTTCACATAGTTTCAAACAGGATAATAAATGAAAACTTGTCTACATTTTTTCCCAAATGACCTTTTTCGTTCTAGGAAATGTTAGTATGGAGCTCAAACACTGATTAAATGTTTGTTAAATCATTGATATAGATTATAAAACATAAATATAAAGACGTATATGTTCCTGTAACTCCCAATCAGCTCCAAACGAATACATCAAAAACTAAAAATTAAGTAAAAAGTACAATAACTGCCTCCAAAATGTGGTGGAGTGGGAGTATTAAGTAGCAGAAAACATGTAAAAAGTTTAAACTTCCTGTCGGTCAGAGGCAAAAGAACAAAACACTTGTGTTTTTATGTGAAAAACATGATTTATTGTTTAATACACTGATAAATATAATCCAACTCTCATTTATTGACACGTGGCTCCATCTGGTGGCTGAAGAGTTTCGCTGCAGCCGGTTCAGACATCATGAAACATGGCCGCCGGCGAGGACGATCGGCTGCTTGTTCTCAGACGTGACGTTAACTCTGAAGTTCAACATTAAAACCACGACCCGCCGCCTCAGCGTTTCTTCCAGGTGAACTTCTTTCGGGCTCCCTCCCGACCCGGCTTCTTCCTCTCCCTCACTCTGGGGTCGGGGGTCAGCAGACCAGCTGGAAGCAAACAGAGACGAGGACGTGAGGAGACAAAGTGACGTCTGACATGTTTTGTTTGGATGCGTCTCAGTCCGTCTTTGTGTTGTTTCATACTTTCAGGCCTCCTGAGGTTCAACCAGCATCATCTTTCTGCATTTGTGAGCTTTTATTGTTGTAAAACCTTCACAGGAAGTCAGTTAACCAACATGGTTTTATTAAAACAACATGTTTTTGTTGACTCCTTCTCAGACTGTGTAATTACGTATTGATATTTTCTTTCTCTCCTTCCCTCAGGAGGGTTTGTCTTTCTGCCAGCTGCCATTGTAAATAATGATTTGTTCTTAATGACTCAAATAAATAAAACAATACACAAGAAGCAGAACCGTCCAGAACAACCCGCACAGATCATCTGTTTCAAATACCACTGGAGTTGAATAGAGCTAAAAACAATTAGCTCATCGACCGAGGAGCCGCGGATACAACAATAAAACATATTTTAGACTGGGGAAGAGTTTTTACACGACATCGTCTGTACCAGTGATATCATTTCCCTTTAAATAGACTTTACTGAAACGGACAAAATATGATCAGTTTAATCATTTAGATTGATTATAAAAAATAAATATTAAGATTTATACTCTATAATATATATAGGAGGTTTTAAACATGTCAAATGTATCATTAAAAAATATAACATTAAAAATATTTGTCTTTTCTTCTTGGAAAATTCAATCCTTGTCATACGAGGTGTGTGTAACTTACATTTTGGTGCATTTATAAACTATTCTTGTCTCTGTGTGTCTTTAACTGTATCTTCACATAGTTTCAAACAGGATAATAAATGAAAACTTGTCTACATTTTTTCCCAAATGACCTTTTTCGTTCTAGGAAATGTTAGTATGGAGCTCAAACACTGATTAAATGTTTGTTAAATCATTGATATAGATTATAAAACATAAATATAAAGACGTATATGTTCCTGTAACTCCCAATCAGCTCCAAACGAATACATCAAAAACTAAAAATTAAGTAAAAAGTACAATAACTGCCTCCAAAATGTGGTGGAGTGGGAGTATTAAGTAGCAGAAAACATGTAAAAAGTTTAAACTTCCTGTCGGTCAGAGGCAAAAGAACAAAACACTTGTGTTTTTATGTGAAAAACATGATTTATTGTTTAATACACTGATAAATATAATCCAACTCTCATTTATTGACACGTGGCTCCATCTGGTGGCTGAAGAGTTTCGCTGCAGCCGGTTCAGACATCACGAAACATGGCCGCCGGCGAGGACGATCGGCTGCTTGTTCTCAGACGTGACGTTAACTCTGAAGTTCAACATTAAAACCACGACCCGCCGCCTCAGCGTTTCTTCCAGGTGAACTTCTTTCGGGCTCCCTCCCGACCCGGCTTCTTCCTCTCCCTCACTCTGGGGTCGGGGGTCAGCAGACCAGCTGGAAGCAAACAGAGACGAGGACGTGAGGAGACAAAGTGACGTCTGACATGTTTTGTTTGGATGCGTCTCAGTCCGTCTTTGTGTTGTTTCATACTTTCAGGCCTCCTGAGGTTCAACCAGCATCATCTTTCTGCATTTGTGAGCTTTTATTGTTGTAAAACCTTCACAGGAAGTCAGTTAACCAACATGGTTTTATTAAAACAACATGTTTTTGTTGACTCCTTCTCAGACTGTGTAATTACGTATTGATATTTTCTTTCTCTCCTTCCCTCAGGAGGGTTTGTCTTTCTGCCAGCTGCCATTGTAAATAATGATTTGTTCTTAATGACTCAAATAAATAAAACAATACACAAGAAGCAGAACCGTCCAGAACAACCCGCACAGATCATCTGTTTCAAATACCACTGGAGTTGAATAGAGCTAAAAACAATTAGCTCATCGGTTCTCGACCGAGGAGCCGCGGATAAAACAATAAAACATATTTTAGACTGGGGAAGAGTTTTTACACGACATCGTCTGTACCAGTGATATCATTTCCCTTTAAATAGACTTTACTGAAACGGACAAAATATGATCAGTTTAATCATTTAGATTGATTATAAAAAATAAATATTAAGATTTATACTCTATAATATATATAGGAGGTTTTAAACATGTCAAATGTATCATTAAAAAATATAACATTAAAAATATTTGTCTTTTCTTCTTGGAAAATTCAATCCTTGTCATACGAGGTGTGTGTAACTTACATTTTGGTGCATTTATAAACTATTCTTGTCTCTGTGTGTCTTTAACTGTATCTTCACATAGTTTCAAACAGGATAATAAATGAAAACTTGTCTACATTTTTTCCCAAATGACCTTTTTCGTTCTAGGAAATGTTAGTATGGAGCTCAAACACTGATTAAATGTTTGTTAAATCATTGATATAGATTATAAAACATAAATATAAAGACGTATATGTTCCTGTAACTCCCAATCAGCTCCAAACGAATACATCAAAAACTAAAAATTAAGTAAAAAGTACAATAACTGCCTCCAAAATGTGGTGGAGTGGGAGTATTAAGTAGCAGAAAACATGTAAAAAGTTTAAACTTCCTGTCGGTCAGAGGCAAAAGAACAAAACACTTGTGTTTTTATGTGAAAAACATGATTTATTGTTTAATACACTGATAAATATAATCCAACTCTCATTTATTGACACGTGGCTCCATCTGGTGGCTGAAGAGTTTCGCTGCAGCCGGTTCAGACATCATGAAACATGGCCGCCGGCGAGGACGATCGGCTGCTTGTTCTCAGACGTGACGTTAACTCTGAAGTTCAACATTAAAACCACGACCCGCCGCCTCAGCGTTTCTTCCAGGTGAACTTCTTTCGGGCTCCCTCCCGACCCGGCTTCTTCCTCTCCCTCACTCTGGGGTCGGGGGTCAGCAGACCAGCTGGAAGCAAACAGAGACGAGGACGTGAGGAGACAAAGTGACGTCTGACATGTTTTGTTTGGATGCGTCTCAGTCCGTCTTTGTGTTGTTTCATACTTTCAGGCCTCCTGAGGTTCAACCAGCATCATCTTTCTGCATTTGTGAGCTTTTATTGTTGTAAAACCTTCACAGGAAGTCAGTTAACCAACATGGTTTTATTAAAACAACATGTTTTTGTTGACTTCTTCTCAGACTGTGTAATTACGTATTGATATTTTCTTTCTCTCCTTCCCTCAGGAGGGTTTGTCTTTCTGCCAGCTGCCATTGTAAATAATGATTTGTTCTTAATGACTCAAATAAATAAAACAATACACAAGAAGCAGAACCGTCCAGAACAACCCGCACAGATCATCTGTTTCAAATACCACTGGAGTTGAATAGAGCTAAAAACAATTAGCTCATCGGTTCTCGACCGAGGAGCCGCGGATAAAACAATAAAACATATTTTAGACTGGGGAAGAGTTTTTACACGACATCGTCTGTACCAGTGATATCATTTCCCTTTAAATAGACTTTACTGAGTTTGATTATTGAGTTCTTCGATCGATTAATCATTCAAGACATTTCTTCAAGTAAAACTGTCAAACATCGTCTGATTCCTGCTGGTTAAACGTAAAGATTTGCTGCTTTTCTTTGGCATTTATGACAGTGAATGAAGTCTGAATGAGTCTTTGAGTTTTAGACTGTTGGTCGGACAGAAGAAACAATCTGAAGGCGTCACTTTGACTTTTATAGACTCAACATCAGTCAGTTTATTGTGAAAATAGTCTGCAGATTAATCAATTTGTTGCGGCCCTACAGGTGGATTTCACGCCACAATCAGGAGCCAACAGCTGCTTCAAACTTGGTAACATTGATATAAATATGTTGTGTTTTGTAAAAATAATTAGCAATAATGAAAAACGTTACGTGTGGAGCACGTTCTTGAGACAAAGGAAAGAAAGAAGAAGCATCAAAACAGGAAAAGGAAACAAAATAAGCAGAAGAAACGTCTTCCTGAGGCGACCACCCACCTTGCCTCATGTTCTCCACCTCCCCGTCGGACAGGAAGCTGAGCAGCGCCCGAGAGATGGCGAGCCGCAGCGCCCCCGCCTGGCCGGACCTCCCGCCGCCGCTCACGGTGCACTCGAGGTCGAAGCGTCCCAGCAGGCCCATGAACTGCAGCGGGAACATCAGCTGCTCTCTGAGAGGAAGACAGAGCCATGATTTTAAAAAAAAAAGAAAAAGGAGAATGGAACGTGGCTGAACGGGGCAGAGCGGGGTGTGTGCCATTTAGCAGATAGCGGTATCAACGGGCCGGGCCGAGCTCATTTAATGTCTGGTTGGGTGACTTTTCAGACGAGCGGCGGAGGATCCCGGCGCCGTGGAAAAAGCTTTCTCTGACAATCTCACCGCCACATATTACAGAGTAACTTCTGACTCAGCAGGAACGGGATGACTTTGTGTGTGTGTGTGTGTGTGTGTGTGTGTGTGTGTGTCTGTGTGTGTGTGTGTGTGTGTGTGTGTGTGTGTGTGTGAAGAGAAAGTGTTCTGGATGGCGTCTCAGCCTGAATGGCCTATGGCTGCTGACAAAGTCAATTGTCACCTCTCTGCTCCAATTACAGCCCGTCCTCACACGGCGTGACAACACCGGCTCTGGACATTCACACACACACACACACACACAGACACACACGTATACACACACACACACACACACACAATCACTCAACTGTGTAATTAACTTACTACAAGGAGATAAATAAAAAACGAGGCGATGCTGTGAAGAGTGAAAAAGCTGCTTTTTAATTTTTTTTTTTTTTTTTTTGGAGCGGGGGAGTAAAACACATCACGTCGTGCATTTTTTAAAGGAAAAACGGTATCTGTGAATGAAGCAGCCTGCCGTGAGGGGGTTTATTTGTTCACCTACCTGTCCTGTAGCACGGGGAAGTACTGCAGGTAGTCCCTGCCGTTGATGGTGATTCGTCCGGAGCCGCAGTCTCGAAGGATCACGGTGGACTCGGACGTCTTCCTCCGACCTGAGAGGAGAAATAAACTGGTTTATCTCTGATGTACGGTGGCCCTGAGGGTCAAATCACAACTACTTCAAAAGTAGTTTTATCCAAAATGTTGAGTTTCCTCTCCTACATCATATAAAAACAAACTTGTTGTATCTACCGTCCGCGGTGCTGAAGGCCACGCCCCTCTCGTCTCGCTCCAGCAGCGGCATTATCTGCTTCCTGGACTGAGCCTCCAGATTCTGACGGTACCGCAGGACGAACTCCTCCTCTGTGCTGCAGTAGGGCATCGCCAGCAGGCGCTCCATCAGCTGGATGAAGCGATCGTACTGAAGGAAACAATGTATTCAAGTCACCTTCTCCAGCTTCCTCTCGTTTTCTTAAAGACGTGACAGAGACACAGTTCTTACGTCGTGAGTGGAGATTTTCTCGACCAGCAGCTCCTCCAGTTCCTCCTTTTTCAGCCACCTGCTCGCGCTGAGAGAGCTGACGGACACAAACACGAGTCCAAAATCAATAAGTTGAAGCGCTGAAGGAGATGATCTGCTTCTCTGACACGTCTCTGGTGGCAAACTGCCTTTCTTTAAGCCTTTGGACGACTATTACTGGAATCGTGCGAGTCCATCACGTGACAACGAACGATAAACCTTAAAATACAGACGCCATGCTCTTCTACTTACATCTGCTTGACGTCCTTGGTGAGCAGCCCCTTGGCGCTCAGACGATCTTGGTGCTTCTCTATCTTCAGGATTTTGCCAAATGTTTCCTGTAACACACCAAAAACATTCAGGTGAACACATTCTGATGTACAAACAGGCAGATTACAACACACCAGGAGAAGAAGACCACCCCGTTTCTCCTCCTGCTCCCCACGGCAGCGCCGGGCGACGGCTCTGGACAGATTAGAGAAACCGAACTTTGTGGTCTCTTGTTGTTTATTGTTGAATATCATCTGAACCCATCTCATGCTAGCCTTCAAAAGACACCAGGATAAAGTCAAGCTGCTGTTGTAAAATGCCTCCATCTTATAAGAATCTCACAATGTAAAGGACACTTGTCAGGACATAAAACCAACGATCTGTTGAGCTTTACTGAGAGCTGAATTTTGTGAATGAATTATGTTTTCTGAAATGTTTCTGTGTCTTTCGAAATGTCGTGTTTTCTGAAACGGCGTCGTGTTTTCGTCAAGTGAGTGAGGAGTTTTTGACGCTTCAGACACTGAAGGTCCAGAGACTTGAGAGTCAACGATGTCCGAGTTGGTTTTCACTTCTTAATCTTTATTTCTGTTACAGTTTTGATTGGAAATTGAATACGAAGCCCTCCGAATCTTCTTACGTGTACATTCATAGTGTCTTGTAAAACAAAAACTTCCATCGTTCACGTGTTAAACTTCACACGGACACCTGTGCTTGTATTAAACCCCGAAACAAAGCTGGAAGGAAACCAGCCGGAGCGTCAGCGTGGGCCTGAACAGGCGACAGGACGGGTTTTGGGGTCTCGCTCGTCTTTCGATCAGCGCGTCGCGGCGACGGGCGCAGATGGAGGCCGCGGAGGGGGGAGCATGCCGGTCACGTCCCCGAGGCAGACGCCCCCCACCTCGGCCCTGCACCAGCGCCTGGGTGAGAACTCATTTCCCCGTCAATTATTCACCAGATGTTTGTTTAATTCCTTCTTGATAGAGTGTGCCTAATCCGCTGCCACTCCGACCAGCGACGGAGGGGTGTGGAGGGAGGAGGAGGACGAGGAGGAGGAGGAGGAGGGGTACAAACATCAAGCAAAAACCAATTTTCTTTGCAAAAAAAAAAAAAGAAGAAGGGTAATAGAAAATGAGAAAAAAAAGAGAAGGCACGGGGACACGTTTGCAAACACTGGGCGCTACAATGCCGAGGAATAATTCGCATGGATCGGCCGGATGAAAGAGGAAGAGGGCGAGTATCTGGAGACGTTTAAGTCGAGGTTGTTACAGAGACGGACAGCTAGACCTCCACACTCTCTATTCACTGAGGTGTCTTTATATGCACGGCGACACTTCCAGGCTTTAGCTGCTCCCTCTCACTCTCTGGTGTTGAAAGTTAAAGTGAAGGGTGGAGGTGGAGGTGGAGGCTCCCCGGGGTTGTGTGGCCATAAAAGGGCTCAGCGGAGCAGTGAGCAGGTTAATGCACCGACGACAGCCAGAGGAGAGAGCAGCCGAGCAGGGAGGCTGCTTTACACGCCACTGCCCCCTCCTGGAAACACTCCTGAGGTGTGTGTGTGTGTGTGTGACGACAAAAAAAAAATCCTGGAAAACAGGAAGAGGAAAGGAAAAGGTGGAGGAAGAGGGAAAATGTGAGGGTAAAAAGGAGCAGACAGGCAGCACGAGCTCTCAGACATGTCTGACATACCTATTTAAACCAACAGCAGGGGGTGCAGATTGCAGCTGCAGGGCACAATAGTGTGTGTGTGTGTGTGTGTGTGTGTGTGTGTGTGTGTGTGTGTGTGTGTGTGTGTGTGTGTGAGAGAGAGCCCGGACCAATATTCAGACATCACACCTCTCTTGTGTTTTCGGTACAGACACACGCCTCGCACACACCAGACGTCTTTGAACAAGGTCAGCGGCAGACAGGAAGCGAACGGTCGAGCGCGTGAAGGCAACAAAAGATGGAGGAAAGAAAAGAGGAGCTCAGGAGGTGAGGAGGAGGAGGAGCGGGGTGAGTGGTGGAGGTAGCAGCTCCTCTACACCCCTCTTTGCCCCAAACCCCGCTTCCCCCCCTCTTCAAATCCCCGTGGAGGAGTCGCTCCCCCGTGGCGAGGACAAAGGCAGCGGCGCCACACCTCGAATCTGAACCCGGACGCTGACACACGGTTTAGATCACCGTGGATTTATGAAAATAAAGATTGTTTCTAGACATTTTTTGTGCTGCAGAAGCAAAAAAATTCTAAAATGTTTGAAAGAGTGTGAATTCGATCAAACAAATGTATGAAGCGACCATTAAATCAACCTACATAGATGTTTGTTGAAGTTCAGAAGACTTCTTCAGCCCCACGATATGAGATTAGATTCATATTCAAACTTTTACAGCAAAACCTCGTAAAATTGGTTATTTGCCAGTTTTACTAGAACACCGCCTCCACACATCAGTCGTGTTTCTGTCTCCTAGCTGTGGCCTCCTCCTTTTTAGACATTTGTGTAAAATTTTATCGCAATAATCGTTTAAAATTATTGAGTTGTGGCTTCACGTCTGACCTTTGACCACCAAAATCTAATGAATTCATCCTTCAGAGTCAGAGCGGACATTTCTCTACATGCATTTGTGAGATTGCGTTCACGAGAATGGGACGCCGTGAGGTCACAGTGATCTTGACCTTTGACCTTTAACCACCAGTTTCTAATCAGTTCATCCAGTCCAAGTGGAATGATTCTGATCATTCTGATTCTGCTGAGAAAATAAACTATCCGAGCTCCTTGTTCACCACTTCTGGATCACACAGGTATCCCTCACTCTGTACACCAGGTGACCTTTGACCCGTCGCTCCTCCCTCCCTCCCTCCGCCTCACCTCCATCTACCCTCCCACCTCTCCTTCACCCCGGCTCTGCTCTCCGTGTGGAGAAGAGGATCTGACGTCGCCTCTCCTCGGGGACGGCCTCTCGACTCGCTCCGTCTGAATAGGAAATGACCCGAGGGGGCAGCAGGAGGCAGAGCTGGGGGATTTGAGCTGGATGGAGATTTACCTCCACCGCCTCCTCCTCGCGTATGAACCCGACCGCTACCTGCAGTACTCACATGCATCAGGGAGTAGTAGGACTGTTTGCCGGTGTAGAACAGGAAGTGGAACGGCCGTCTGTCCTCGCCCCACTGGACGGCTTTAAAAGACAGGAATCAGACGTGAAGCAGCGAACACACAACAAAAATATGAATCTGGAAACATTGAGGTGAAGGAAACGTACCTCTCTGCTTTGGAAATATGTCATCTGGGTGCTGGAAAGGAAAAAAAGAGGAGATTTTAAACATACATTCAATTATTTTTGGTGTCTGTGAGCATGAAAATAAAGACATCAGGACCCGAGTGACTGAAGTGACAGAAAATATTAGATTAGATCTTCACTTTTATACAATTTGTCAAACCCATAATGTATGTATTTATGTAACTACTCACATTAAACTCCCCGTGTAGTTTGATTTGTCTGTTTACAAGCCTTTATTTACTTTATTTATTTATTTATACAGGCAAAGAGACAAAACTAGAGAAGAAGAGCTATAAAAGAAAAGAGAAACAAGGAAAAATGACCAAAAAAGTCAATAAAATAAACATAATGTTGTGTTACATTATTGCTTTTCCTTTTTTGTGACCATTCAAATTCATCTTTGGACTATTGGACTATTATTTATACACCAAAACTACCAAAATATAAAATAAATAACCAGGTCTATAAATAAATGTAGGTATTAATGAATTTATAAAATGTGACAATGTGTTGTTGTTTCTGCTTCTGTGTTCACTTGTCTTTGTATCATTTGCCCCTTTTAAATTGTATTTTCTCATTTATTTGTTAATTTATTCATTTTTAAACTTATTTATCTTTTTACGTGTTTATTTATGTCTTATCTTTGTCTCTGCGTCCGTCTATACCTCTGATTTACCTTCATAAACATATTTATTTTGACATTTAACCTAAAAAAGCAATAACAAGGTAAAGAAGCTAAATGTTATGTGACTTTTTTTGCCTGTTTTTATTATGAAATTGAATGAAAACAACATATGATGTGGAAAAATGTGACACCAACCAACAACATCAGTTTGACATGAATCTCTATGATAAACACGAATGATTTACAGCCTTTAAAGTCGATTTCTGTGTGAGTTTCTGTGAGTCCGACCCGCAGACACGTACCTTCATGAGCGGCCGGGCTTTCTTATCAAACAGGCCGGAGGGGAAGAGGTACTTGATGCTCCTCTGTGGAGAGAAAAAAGAAAAACAGAATAAACGAGAGGAGGAAGAAGAAGAAATGGCAGTTTGAGAGCTGATGGCACGTCGTGACGAGGCTGACGTGTCCGAACAACAGAGGTCACACCGACGGACGCCGCGGAAGAAAGTGACAGAAAGAAGAGGCGCAAGCTGGTGTCGGGTTCAAGGAAAGGCGAGCGTGATGAGTGTGTGTCTGTGTGTGTGAGAGTGTGTGTGTGTGTGTGTGTGTGTGTGTGTGTGTGAGTTATTGTCGAGTTAGAGGAGAAAACAAGCAGAAAAAGGCACAAGTTTTTGGCCGGGCTGACAGCGAGCAGAGGACACTGTGGACGTCCAACAGTTCACTCCAAGTTCATCCTCCGCTCGGTGTGTGTGTGTGTGTGTGTGTGTGTGTGTCGTTAGCGAGGCTACAGATGGCACTGCAAATGTGTGTGTGTGTGTGTGTGTGTGATAGAAGAGAGGGAGACAGGAAGTGTGTTGGCCCCCGCCACACTCATCAAGACAGTCTGTTCATCGCTCCTCTTCCTCCATCCCGCCGTCCCTCCTCTTCCTCGTTCGTTTGTTCCTCCTCTCTCCGTCGGTTCAATTAGCGAGGCAGCAGGTGCCGCCGGCAGAGAGCAGGTTGCCGCCTTTAAGGTTGTCAAAACGACGGAAAGCGAGGAGAAGAGGACCGGTGGAGAGAAGTGTGTGTGTGTGTGAGGAAGAAGTTAAAGGGTACGAAGAGGAGGAAAGACAGGCAGGGAACAGATGAAGACACACCTGTGCGTCCCCGGAGCGTCGGCACAATATGGCCGAGATCCCCGAGGGGGGAAGACGGACTGACGGAGGGAGGAAGAGTCCAACGGGCGCCAGAACAACGGCGTCAGATTTACTGAGCGACATCGTGAAATCAATCAGGCAACAAGTCTTTAATCGTCTGCTGTCTCACACGATGACATGAAGAGAGACACGAAGCTTCGACAGATCAGCAGACAGTAAAAACAAGCTAAATGGACTCAAAGTTGTTTTTAAACCTACAGAACCACCTGGTAATGAATCAGAACCTATGGGAAGACTTCTTCAGACTTCAGTCATCAGCTTTTAACACCTACAGTGGAAACAAAATGGATGCCGTTCCCTAAAACCACCAACTTGTTATCACTTTAGTGCCAATAAAGAACTTTTCTAACTAGTCGAGGTCACGTCACCTGAACAGGAATCAATAAATACGAGCTAATAACTGATATCTAACACATGAATTGATAAAACCGACCACACATTTACGTTCATCCGTCTGTATGACGTCAAAATCGAGTAGTTGCGTACCAAAATTCTGACTCCAAACTCATTTGTCTGATTATTCCTGCGACACATGAACGCTCAGTTAATTTCCACGCGTGCTGAAATGATTAGTTGATTCGTGGATCGACAGAAGACACTTAAAAAGCCGGACCCAGCAGATGTTGAGTACTTTTTTGCTTCATGACGTCTTGTTAGGACGAATAATTCTCGTTTTTCCTGATAAAAAAGGTTTTTTTCTTACTTGAACTGAGAGTTTAAAGGACAGACGATGTTATGAAACTAAAACTGACTCGATCATCTCGTGAAGAAGTTCATCATTTCAGCGCTAAATGAAATATTCTGTGGCTGTAAGCTGCTGAGAGAAAACAAGTTGTTTAAACTGAGGCTCTGTGAAATCACAACGGGCATCTCTTCTCACCATTTTCTGACATTTTATAAACAAAACAATTTATTAATGAATCAAAATAATAATCAGCTTATTATTAAATGATGAAAATCTTTAGTCTGAGCCCTGGTTTCTGTATTAACTCCTTTGAATCTGTCATGTATAACTTCCTATAATCGATTAATTATTTACTTTACAAAACGGCACAAAAATAGAGACAATTTTAATATTTATAACGACAAAAAACACACAAAGAAACGCAGAAAATTTAAGAATCTAGAAGCAAAGAATGTTTAATAAATCTTTACTGTCATTGATTGATGAATAAATCAACTTTTTGTTTCTAATCGAGGCTCAAACTCAGAAAATCTGAATATTTCGTGTCTATTTTGACATTTTTGTTTCCAACTAACAGTCAGGAGATTTTAATTCCTCCCCCGGGCTGTAAACATCCTCCTGATTCTCCCTGGATCTTCACCACCGTCACACCTGAGGAGTCTGGACTCAGAACCGGAGCGGAGGGATTTATCAGACGCCTCTCCGCTCCCCCTCCAGTCCTCCCAAATTTTCCTCTTCCCCTCCTCACATCTGAGTTTGGGCTGCCGGCCGTCGCTTTGGCTTTCACAGCCGGGCGCCAACAGCTCTCTTCATTACCCGTGAGGGACGCTGGGGACCGGGCCGAGGGACGAGTGGGAAATCGAGCTAAACGGTCGGAGCGGCGAGGGCCGGTGTGTTGCCAAAAGCTGCAATCAGCATGTGTGTTTGAGGGCGTTGCTAATGTCCCTGATGCAGCAGATTAGCCAGCGGTGGCTCCACCTGCCCGATGATGATGATGATGATGATGATGATGATGTGAAGAGACGACGGAGGTTTAAAACACAGAAGCTCTGAAGGAGCCTGATCAGAGTTTTAATGCTTTAACTGATTGTGGCTTAAAGGTCTGTGTCATTTATCTGAGACTGGACATGATCTCGATCTATCCATCGAGAGAAACATAATGGACAACTATTTTGATAATCGATTAATCGTTTCGTTTCATTTTTCAAGCACAAGTGTCAAACATTGTCTGCTTCCAGCTTCATAAATGTGAAGATTTGCTGCTTTTCTTCGACATTTATGACACTAAATGACGAATCTTTGGGTTTTGGACTGTTTCGATGCGCATTTTTCAAAATGTTTTGACAATTTATAAACGATTAAGCGTGAAAATAATCAGCAGATGAATAACTAATGAAAATAATCCTTAGCTGCAGCCGTACGTGAGATACGAAGCTTCAACGGGCCAGCAGACAACAGAAAACACAATCAAGCTTGTAAGTCTGAGACGTTTTTTAAACCTGCAAAACCACCCGGTTAACAATCAGAAGATAATTTACTGTAGTGCTGCAACGATTAGTTAGTAAACTGGTTAGTTAATCGGCAGAAAATGAAGTCATTTTGAAGCAGAAAAGGGAAAAAAGGAAAGGATTAGAAAACAGACAACAGCCAGGAACTAGTAAACATCATTTGACGACAAAACCAGATTATTTCTTACTGTCAACAACAAGAAAATCCAACAAAAAGCCAACAATGTGTTACTTTATGTCTCAAAACGTCCCTACAATGTTTGGATCACTCAGCCACAAGCCTATTTGTAGATTTTACTCTTTAATAAATGTTCGGTGACGTCGCTCAACAGCTGGTTACTGTAGTTTTCAGAAATATTATTCAAACAAGAGTAAAAAGTGCATTTGTTTGGGACTATTTTCAGCGGTGGATGAATCCACATTTGGTCCTCTGACGAGTATCTCAGGCAGCAGAAGGATTGTGTCGAAAACCACAAAAAAAAAACTACCTGATGATTATTGTCTCGGATAATCGATTTGTTCTTTATAAAATGTCAGAAAATTGTGAAAAACGCCCAAGAAGACGTCCTCAAATGTCTCGTTTGGTCCACAACTCAAAGATATTCAGTTTACAGTCATAGAGGAGGAAAGAAAACAATCTCACCAGCCTTCTACTATACATTTAGCCATTTTAACACTTAAAGATCAAAGCTGACTTTTCACTTACTGCCTTAAAATAATCAAATTATGTGAGACTGACTGAAACAACAGAGCTTTTACACCTGTTTTACACCTGTATGACATAATAACATGTTCAGGAGCAACTTATCCTTCATACAAGAGACAGAAAACAAGGAAAGCCACCAAAACTGTGGCTGCAAAACGAGCTAGCACACAGAAGCCCACAGAGAAAACAGCAAACTCTCACATCTATGTCCTCCTGGGTGAAGTTCTCGGGGTCTTCTCCCATCATGTTCGCCAGGTGTCGTTTCCCGATGTCAAACTCCTCCACCTGCTTCTTGATGTACTCCGCGGTGAACTTCTCCGGTCCTGCGGCCGCCAGGTTCTTCCTGAGGCGGGCGGAGCTCACACATATGGGCCTGATCAGCACCTGAGGAGGAGGACGAGCGCCGTTATGTTGACAGGTGTCACGTTAGCAAAACGATGCTAACTTTCTACCTATCTGTGACATTGGCAGCATCAAACTACAGCCGAAGTCAAGTTAAGGGTACATTGAGTTGGTTTAAAATATCAAAAAGTCTTTCACGCGGTGATAAAACTAAACGCAGCGACGGTTAAATTTAAATCCACATATTCGTCAGGCTAGTTTCGGCTAGCTGCAAGAGGATGCTAGCTCAAGGACGTCAGTGGTTGCGCATTGTGGTTCGTTTCTACGAGTTCACGTTTGTTTTACACGCAGGACAGTTTAGTTTATTAAAGACAAAACAGCACTTTACCTGTCGGCTTAACTGCGACGTGACTGCGTTTAAACTCGAGCTGCTATTCCCACATTTTCCCAAAAACGATCCCACGGTTCGCGCACAGGACGCCGCCATGTTGGCTGACAGCAGTGGCGTCACTGGCGGAAGTTGTCAGAATAAGAGTCACGTGCCATGAAATGTACAACAAATTACTATTTTATTATTGTTTTTAGCATTATTGTTATTGTCTTACTTCACTTATCTGTTTATTCTTTATTTGTTTACCTGTACACGTGGTTATTTTGCTCTTTCACTGTGATTTCTGATGATTATTTGTATAGTGAAATAAAGAAAAGTGATAAAAAAAAATGACAAATAATAACAAATATTTCAAAGATATGACCAGAAATCTCAAGGCTATTATTGCTCATAACCTAATGACAATCCATTTATTTTATTTCTTGTTTAAAGCTGTTTTAGCCTTTCGAAAAGGCACCAAAATAAAATGTTTTCACATCTTTAGTGGTCATCAGCTGTGTTGAATAATATTTTTTATTTTATTTTTAAGTTTAAACAGCAAATCTGGTGTATCCTGTAGCCCACATGATGTGTTCAAGTGCTCTTTAACGAGCATAGAAAACTGTACAATTGATATTAGCATGCTAACCTGGCATGTCCCAGCCCATAGCTCCTCTGCTAGCAGTGTTAACACTAACACGCCCCTGGTCCCAGCTAGCTGCATGGCTAACTAGCTAAGGGCAGCTACAGTTAGCAGTAGTTAGCGGTTTCTCTGGTGCTAGATGCCCCCTGTTTGTTTTGAGTTCTTACATACTGCACCTTTAACATCAAAAATATCAGAAATGTAAAGGAGATGTAGACGTATAAAAAGATGTCTTCACACCAAAACAAAAGTGGCGACACAAGAAATAAAAAGAAGAAAATAAAGACAATAATCCGAGCCACATGACAACGACCACAACGTTGCGTAACCTGTCCGAGATGACAAATGAGAACGAATAAAAATGTGTAAACTCCGAAGAAAGGGACATAACATTTTTAAAACAATTGACTATAGTAACTTAAATCAGCAGCATCTCTCAGACGTCAATCCAGATCACATCACTCGCTCATTGAAAACTCGTGTTGTTCAGTACGATGACGGAAATCCAAACCAGGCCGGCCACATGGCGCAGCTAAAAGCAAAACCTCCAGTGATCCAGCACACTGCTCTTTATTGAGGTTGTAAATCAACACCAGCCATCGTCTAAACTTTAAATGCTTAAAACCGCTCAAATGTGTTTACCTGCAGGTTAAAAAATAACTAAATTCACATCTCACCTTCGGCACAAATTAGAGATGGCTGATTCGTGCCAACAAACACAAACTATCTGAGACCGCTTTGACCGAAGAGCCCCACTTTTACAGGCTCTGATGCCCGGTCCGGTTTAACGCGAGCTGCATGTGAGCACCATCTGTCTCCCATGTAAAGAAAAAAAAAAAAAATCACTGACAATAAGAGGCGAGCGCTGCACATGTCACGCCACAGGATTTAAAAAGCAGCCGATCCACATGACTTATCAGAAATAACACAATAAAAAATGCTCAGTCACTGTCTGCCAAACACGCTGGCAAGGCGACACATAAAACAGATTGTTTTTGCATATGTGCCGCAGTCGGTGCCGGGCAGAGCCGACATGGATTAACACAACATTTTGTGCAGATTCCTTGAATAGATGAGCACAAGCTGCCACCTTAGCCTGACTAACTTAGCTCGGGATGAGAATAATCTTCATTCCTGCAGGGAGCGATGAGTGAGCATGTCGGCGCAACACATGTTCTGCAAAACCACAGTTTTCACATTCTCGATGTTAAACAGCTGGAGCCTCATTCAACAACGTGTGTACATGTTCAGTTTTCCTTTCTTTTTACCAGTTTGGGATAAATTTATGGAGCTATGTGGAGTTAAAGCTGCTTATAGTCTGATGTTAGTTTGATTTTTACTCTCTACACTTGAATTTTGCCATTAATCACTGACATAAAACAGCAAAACAGAAGCTCTTCTGGCTTTGCAGGGGACCATTATGATCTTAGCATGTAGCAATTTTAGCTAATACCATGCACGTTATACTTTTTAGTGTTTTTTTAGGTCAATATGTAAGAAAATTAGTTTAAAGAGGATGAATAGAATTAATGAATTTCACTTGTTTACTTAAATTTTTCAAGTCGAATGAACTTCGCTATATTAGATATTGAATCTATACGACTTTTTTGTCACTTGTTCGTCACTTTTGAATAAAACACAACAGTAAAATGTCAAAAACAACAAAACATATCGCAAATGTATATTTCATTCTCCATGAAACTGAATTATTGTAAGATTTGAATGAAAAGTTGTCAATTACGAGCTGAGTTTCAAGTTAGAAAAATGCAATTTGCCAAAATCAAAACCATTTATCTCCAAAGTTTGGCCAATTTAAGCTCGAAGATGATACTTCAAGTTAAATAAACCATTAAAACTTGATTAGATGAGCTGAAGAAAACTTTAAAGGGTTTTGTCATGAAAATCTGACATTTAAGTGACAAAACAGTCCTTCTTCTCCTTTAATATACTAAGAAAAGGTTGATTAACATTACGTGGTGAGATGTTTATGTGTGAAAACACTGTAATAACCACTATAAAATATGAAATCCATGTTCAAGAAGAAGCACATGAGATGTAAAGACGATTATAATCCATTTAAATCTGACTTCCTTTGGTTTGGTCACAAGTTGAGGAGAAACTCACCTCCTTGCCTCTCAGTGTGTGTGTGTGTGTGTGTGTGTGTGTGTGTGTGTGTTTTCAGTACAGTACTATGCTGTGTTTACAGATCAATGCTGTGTGTCTTCACTTAGATCACTTTGATAGAGTTGGAACAGGAACACGGGGAGATTAATCAAACTGAAGGGGCACTGACTCCCGGCCCCGTGCCAGTCGATACGGCCGCGTGGTTAATTTGCCCCGAGGAGGGCTGTCGTCAGGCAGATGATAAACAGTGTTTGCCCCGTTTTTTAGCCACAAGCGCGCTCCTGCTCACCAAGAAAAATAGTTTCGACCCGTGGTCTCTAATTTACAGTGGGGGGTGAGAGGTGGGACATAAATCATCCTTCTGCCGTGGCCCGTCTCTGACAGGCCGAGCCACCGTGGGTGGAGATATTCGTTTGGGTGAGCTCGCTGTGGACTCACAGGGGCAGTTTGTAAAGATATGGACATTATTTTAGTTTAAAAGATTCAAGAAATGAACTGAGATCATCAAGAGAATGCAAAGAAACAAGTGTTGACTTGTTGTCAAAGATTTCTATGTACTGTGTTATGCTAACCAGCTAGCCCTTGTGCAATAGTCTGATAACTCAATCTAGGAGATGTAAAACTAGCACTAGCATAAATAATAAAGCACCTTCAAAGCCTTAGAAGCGTTAGCTAGGTGGGCTAAGCGATAAAAATAGTGTTAGTAGTATTCAGCAGATCTTCATGAATAAATGATACCCTTTAGCGTCTGTTAGACAACAGCTAACGTTAGCATTCAACCACCTCCTAGCAAACATTACTGTTTAATAGTTAAAAAATATCATACCGTATATTGGAAACATTTATTCAAGCCTGGAGGTGAAACACACCGGATTTAATCAAACAGTAATGTTAGCTAGGAAGTTCGAATGCTAACTTTAGCTAATGGGTTATCAAATTTGTAGTTTTACCTCAAATTATGGCTCAAATTCTCCAGATTTTCATTGTCCAATAACTTTTAGGTTGCTAAACAACTCATAACTCATGTGTACGACCTGCAACCTGCAACATGTCAGTGCACACATTAGCATTGGATAGTTTTGGAGCTAACGTTGAATTCTGGCCCTAAACACCTTTAGGTTAAACCTCACAACTTACTGTGATGCTTTGGAGAACAGTCTCTTTTATGTTAATGAGAGGATACACCTTGTTAATGAGAACCAAACAGAGCCAGTAGCTGTGAAAATGCACTGAAAACAGGCGCTGTGACGTGGATTCTTTTAAGGGAACCTCATGGGCGTCTGTTTTCATGCTTTGGCATGTGCCATCAATGCTTCATACGCTGGCTGTAGCTCGGTGCCAGGCATCAGAGAGCTGGCTCTCATCCAACCGTTCCAACAAATCTCCATATGGACACCGGGGATTCCAGCGCCGTCTTGAAAAGGAAACACCACAATAGGCGACATTGACCTCCTCTCAATTTGCCCCCGTCCCCAGATTGGGTGACATCCTTTTAATTGTACGGCTAAAACAGAGATGGAGGAAGAAATAATGGAGGATATCACACCGTGGAGCTGTGCCAAGTCCGCTCCTTCCCCCCTCTTTCCCGAGGATGGAGTGCTGGAGAATTGAGGGCTTATAATACCAGCGAGCTGAGGCTTTGCTCCAGTCATCATTTCCATGCTGCTTTACGCTGATTCCCTAATATCCTTAGCGCCTTGCGTAGGGATAAGCCCATCGTGCTGAAACATGGCTGTCATGCCTATAAACCGTTCACGGCTCTAAAGAATCCATTATGGTTTGCTCCACAAACATGGGGACTCAAAGGGCCACTTTGCTCAAGCTCATTTACTCTTTTAAAAGCGTATTTATTTACCCTTAGTGCTGCGGTAGAAGGGATCGCCAATACGCCACAATGCATCACAGCAGGTTGTAGAAAATGATGTATTTAAGCGTAAGTGGTCATTCAGAGTGTGACTCACTCATCTTAAATATACTGAGCTACATATCCTTACAAAGCACGTGTTAATCTTGCTGAGCACAGATACAGAAACCCAAATATATCACTGCAAGTATACCTTAAATCATGACTCACCTTCCTGAAGTCATCTTTTCATCGGGAGGTATCTACAAAACAAAGGCCTCAGGATGTATTGGCAAAAGACGAGTCCATCGCTGGATGTGTTGTGTCCCGATAGATTCATTTCTCAGTGGCATACAGTTAGAAATCTGGATCACTCACTTACATTTGAGCCACACATCAAGCATTTAACACAACCTGCTGTCCTCCACCTCCATAACAAGCCCAAATACGCCCAATTTTATCAAAATCAGACGCAGAAATCCTCATGACCCCTCGAATAGACTACTGTAATGCAAAACCCGGAAATCGGTTCGCACTTTTGCACACCTGGTTGCCTCGTCTCAAAGTCTGTTTCGAGACTACAAACGTTCTGCCAGTCGATGAGTTATGAAATAATGTGGTTTAATTTTAAATGTTAGAGAAGGAGTCAAATTTCAGACAATTTGCCCTTCGAAAAGTGGACGTTTCTGTCGAATGACCCACATGTAAAGTTGTGTTTTTCTGTTTTAATGACTTGTAAAGAGACTCTGGATGATACTTATCCCAATTTCTACTCTTGCTCCTCTTCCCATTACAATTTATTTTCCTGTTCTTGTTTTCCTTTTCCAATTCCACCTATAATTTCAGTTTTTTGCATTACTGAAATGCTTCCAATGTCATACTTCTACTTCTACTTTTATAATTTCTACAACTTGTGCTACTGCTACTTGTCCGTTACTATGATACAAAGACCTGCCGCTAATACAACTACTACAATAATCAGTATATGTATATACAGTCATACTGATGCTCGTGCAGCAGTGTGCTGCAGCTCACTCTGTCAACACCCACAGTTATCTTTGTGTGAGGTAAACCAAGTTATACGCTACGGTTCAAAGCTCCATCAGGGATTTCTCATCCTCCCTTTTCACACACACACACACACACTCACACACCAATTCGCAGATTATCAACAAGTATGGTCATTGAGTGGAAATTAATTTGCCACTGGTAATGGATAGAGACATTTTGCTGAGATGCGTAAAAACAGCTGAACTGCCAGCGATTACCTGCTGGAATCAGCCTTCATCAATATCAGGATAATTACAAAGCACTTCTGGCAGTGCGTGAAATGAACGGAGCGTGCAACAGATTGGGCGGTGGCCATAGATGTCTGCAGATATTAGGCCTCCTCCTCAGAGTAGCTCCACAGGGGAGAAGAGCTACCTGAACAGACTGGAAGCTGCTGCTGCTTCTGCTGCAGCAGCAGGTTCAGGAGGCAGTCGGGGAGGGATTCATATTAAAACTGAAAAACAGTCAGGTAGCAGAGAGCAGAGCCGACTGTGACTGAATCTAATAGAGTTGCACAGTTTCAGAATAGAGTAAAGACGAAGCATAGAATTAGATAGAACAGCACAAAATGCAACTAAATAGAATAAAATGAAGGAAAAGGGAAGAAGTGAGAAGTGAATGAGACGTTTAGAAAGAAGTGTGTAGAAGAGAATAAAACAAAAGCAAAGTCTGGAGAGGAGCAGTCAGTGCAGCACAGGAAAGAAAAAGTAGAGCAGGATAGATGAAAATTTAATAGATGTGGCGGAGCAGAGTAGAACGGGACATTGTAAGAACACCAAAGAACATATGTGAACGCAACCGAATGAAATCGAATCAAATAAAAGGACGGGAAGAAGAAAACAAAACATCAGAATAGAAAACAAAGACAAATTTAAAAGTGTTTCAAAATTGGTAATTAAAATGTTTTTGACAGTTAAAAAACTGAGGAGACAGAAAAATAGAATAAATGTTAATTAAATGGAATTAAATAAAATACAAACTGACAAAAAATGTATGCGATATCCACTTTTGGTGCAGTCAGTGGTCAGTAACAAGTTAAAGAGTCTGTAGCTGTTCTGAGGCTTTCGACTGCATCACACAATCTTTCTCAGCGGGCAGAGTTTGCCAAGAAACGTCTATGTTTCTTTTTATGTTTGCTTTTAAAAGTCTAACCTGTAAATGAATTTGTGAACTCAACAAATCAATAGTTCAAATGTCCAGTTTCTGAGCACTTATGAAGAAATTCTTGTCCATTTTGGGTTTAGAAATTGAGATTTAAAAAGCGTTAAATCTAGATTTGAAAGTGGCTGAAATTGGGGTGACACAAAACTGTCATGCACTGGTCAATTTTGAGATTTTGGGCTGTTATGCGTCCATAACATGTCTTCTCTCAGACTACAGAAAAAACAAAAAATGTCCAAGATACACATTCATGTGTTGTTTGTAGTTCAGGTTTCTGTTTAGGACATAAAACATAAAAGTTGTAATACAAAAAACAATTGTCTTAATATAAGTGATCAACTGGGGGCGTTTCATTGGTCAATCAGTTATTTTTTTCCCTGATCGCAAGGAAGTAGCATCTATGTGTAGCGCTTCACCGGGCTTGGTTCTGATTCAAGTCGTGTACTAGCTGACCGCTATGGTACCTTGGGTTTATACTCCTCAAGCGTGTTCAGCGTATTAACAAGAAGAGCACGGAGTGGAAGGAAATGTCTATAGAAGAGGGCAGAACAGCACTAACACAGAAAAATAAAGACCAGATTCGATGCCGATGATCAGACCCATTTCATCACGTCCAGACCAAAGGATGGGACTCTGCAAGGTGGTTTGAGATGGGAAACAGGGGGAGTGAAAGGGAGGGGTGTTCAGGGTGTCGATCCCCGTCTTTCCCAGACTTCACTTCCATCCCTCACATGGAACCACTTTGGTTACCCCCCTTTTCCCTTTGCCCTCTCCTTTCTGTCCTCTCAGGCAGCGAGCTGGAGGCAGTATTGAGTTTCCTCTCCAGCTGAAGGGTTACTTCAGTCCATCTCTGGGATGAAAAGATGACTATTTCCCTCCCCGTCTTCCATCTGACTGTTTTTTTTTCTCAGGTGAGAGGCTCGAGGGAGGAAGGAAACTATTACATGCGGGGTGAAAGGGGGCCTGGAGACGCAGCCCTGCCCGGCTTGTCGGGGGAGGAAGAGGATCGGGATGCGAGACTGGATGGGGGAGAAACCCGAGATCTCTGGAAATGGCTGGGAATGACCCAAGAAAAACTTCCGCCATCCTCGTCTCGTCCTGTCGGAAAGTGTTTCCCATAATGGTCTCAGTCTGCTATATGACAGCGAGGGGATCCCTAAAGGCCCACGACTCGGACAAGCATGTGTGAAAGCATGAGAACGCAGAAAGCACCCTCGGGAACAGGCACAAAAATCATGTTCATATACGATTAAAAATTAAAAGGTCATATTGCGATGTAGATCTCCTCGAATTTCTGTTTTGTCTGCTCAACACCTAATAGTTCGAGAATGATCGAAACCAGGCACAGCTGCTTGACGTCAGTTGGAGGGAGATTTACATATCTGGGTTGAATTTTTTAAATACCGAGGCTGGATCTAAAAAGTGGGGAGGGGGGAGTCCATCCTTCGGATCGTGTTTTCATATTGTTTCCATCTCATCTGGACTTCGAGTGAGCGCTCGCACGCAGTCGCACATCAATCACCGCCTTTTTAGGCGAGAGGGATTAGGCGGAAAAACAATGCTTATTATACGAGGAACGGGATTGCGTAATTGCTGCTCGTTTGACCTTCGGCTCGGAGCTGGAATGTGAGCGAGTTCAACTAAAATCTAGACCCCGTTGCTTTGTCTGCAATTCGCTGTTCTCTCGATGACTTTCAGAGAAGTCTACCCTCAGCGCCACGTAAGAAAAATGAATTTCGTTGGTGGTCGCAATCAGAATTTAACCACAGAAGTCTTGGCTGTTGGTTGCAAACTATTTTGGCTGAAATTAAATAGTTTCAGATGAGGAAAGGAGTCTAATAACTGTTTCCAAGCCAGTTTCAATATGTAGAAATGCAGTATTTTCTCTCCCATAGCATTCGGGGAAAGACCCGTGTAAGTGTCCTACCTCACCAGGTGACAAATTGCTCGACTGATTGAACTGAGAGACTACTTGCTAGGTTAATATCTACCATTGATCTTTTCATTGATCATTTGTACCCCCTCTAATGACTATGACTGGACTGATTCTAGAATAATATGTCTCACTTGTAACCTGACATGAGAGGACGGGATAAGGATCGGAGTATGACCACTTTCCCCGGGAAGGAAACCGCTGCGAAAAATCAGCTTTGAAAGGCCAGAGGAAATTGAGACGATATTCAAAAGAAAAAGGTTCAATCTGTGAGCTTTTTTCCCTCCTGCTGATGAGAAGACTACCGCTGGGCTCCTTAACATCTGGTTGGGCAATTTACCCCGCTCTGACGACTGGAAAGGTTAAACCACTAAAATCTAATATTTGCCTAGAGGGGGTCAAGGCACTGCAATTACAAGGTACAATCGGCAGGGCTAATCAGCTAGTAGCGCGTACCGGGGGCTCGGCTGGGCAAATAAGCCCTGATCAGAAGCACTGTTCCCTGCCTCTCCTGTTTACTTATTAAACCCTGTTCTCATGTTCAAGGGCCCCTACTGCAGCCTCTGGCCCCACACACCCCCGAGGCACAGGGGAGTAAATTTAGCTCCTGACGCTTTTTAAATGGGACCACGCCACTTGGCTAAGAAAGTAGCCCCCGTGTTAATCAGTATCTGCGGCCTTTTGTTGCGAAATGATCTCAAATTACTTTCCTCCAATCTGGCAGGCATTAACACCTCGGGAAGGATAGGTAGGCCCTGAGGAGGAAGTGCAGATGTGTGTGTGTGTGAGGACACTGACGAAGGCCCACATAGGCGTCACGTCTCAGAAGGATGTGTGTGTTCCACGATGTTGTTTACATGATTGCTCTTTGACACACATTTCCTAATTGACTGAGTATCAAGTGCAGGATTAGTGTATAATATATCAGAACTGTCTGGCGCGCAACACTTTTGAACAAGGCTCGGGGAACAATTACTGGTAATTAAATATGTGCCAGTTACTGGAAAAGATAATTATGTCCTTGGTGTATAACACCAATTAATTACTTTTATTTCAGCGAGCAAAGCTTTTAAATGGCAGCGGAAGCCATTCGAACGGCACCCGTGTTTGAGTGCAAGCAACCTCTGTGTTTGCTAATGTGTAAGTCGTGTTCTGATGAGCATTTAGGCGCCGCACATGAAATTGTTTAAGTCAGAATCAGGCGTTTTTCTCTTTGCCATAAAGCTTCTGCAGCAGACGCAGCAGCTTCAAAAACAACCGTGAGAAATTGACAGCAGCATTCGAGAGTTGCAAACAAGCTCTGCTCGAGGCTACAGTCGTAAAGCCTTCACCTCTCTCCTCTCCCTCCTTAGGCATTAAACATTGACATAATAGGTTGAATGAAAAAGAGACTTCTCCAGGGAGGGCAGAGCTCAACTCTCTCTTGCTAAGAGGATTGGTCAGATTGGATATAGAGCCTACGAGGAATCATGAGCGCACCGTATATCCTCACACCTTCTCCTTCTGTGCTCACAACACCTCACCACCGCCGAGATAGCAGCACTAGATTTGCTGTAAAACCTTTAAAAGTAACTGCTTTGAATCCAAACATGCTCCTATTCACATATCAAACGGGGGTTCAAGAATCACAGAGCTGGAAATATAGGGATTAGCAAATGATCTCATATTGGTGCGTCCGCCTCTAATGTCTAACTTTGAAATACCTGTGGCCGATCATTAGTAATCTATTAAATCCACGACCTAGAAATGGTTACACTGCAAGTCCCCACTGAGCCAAACGTGGCTGATGCTGCTTTTCCAACCCCCCCCCTCCCTCCTCCTGCTTTGGTTAATGAGATACAGAATCAGACGGCCCGAGCGTGCTTTCTCTTCCTTCACCTCGCTCTCTTTCTCTCTGGTCCTGCAGCACACGGTCGTTTTTATCAGCCGGCTCGCTCTCGACTCCTGCACCAACAGCTTAATCCACGCATCCATGCATCCTCAAACAATCAGTCTGTCAGGAGTGTATGGCTGTGTGTGTGTGTGTGTGTGTGTGTGTGTGTTCATGCTAATGAGGGGAATGTTTTCATATGTCTTTTTTTTTCTCTTGCTCAAATGTCGATGTGTAAATAAGAGCACAGCACAATATTCTTGCATATCCTGCTATGTGCAAGTGTGCATGCACAGGCAAAAAGCCTATGGTAATGTTTACATGCATGCCAATGCGTGTTTGCACGTGTAGCTCTATTAATCACATTGTGGTACACTCACATTGCGAGGACCCTTTTTGCTTGTGGAGACAATATCCAGGTCCCCATAAGGTCAACCATTAAAGTTAGGGGTCGAGAGCTGTATCCCAATTTCATAAGACGTACTATTAAAGCAAAAACTGAGACTCTTTATAACAGTTGTTTAAACTACAGCATGGAAACCTGACCAGAATTTGGCCGGGATTGGCCAAAATTTAGAAATGATGTCCAGGTTCGGGTCAGGTTGGGTCACGCAACACAGAGGCTGAACGGCAAACATTCATGTAGTTTTAGCTAACTAAAGATGGAGGAAGTAAAGCAAAAATTGTAATCAGATAAGTTTGAAATTCCCGAAAACCATTCAGGGAAATCGATGGTATGGAG
This sequence comes from Pagrus major, assembly GCF_040436345.1. NCBI lineage: Eukaryota > Metazoa > Chordata > Actinopteri > Spariformes > Sparidae > Pagrus > Pagrus major. The sequence continues at coordinate 18,727,730 of NC_133238.1, forward strand.
ACATTTCGATGTAGTCGATAATGCAGAAAAAAACGAAGCAGTATGTTGTAATGTAAATGTCTCCCGGGTGACAGTCCTTTGCTTAACCTCTTCATCCATCACCTCCTCCCTAATGTGTGGACTTTGTCGCTCTTTAAACTACATAACCTGAGCTTCTGGCAGAAAGCCCAGGAGTCAAACTTCTCCCATGTGCCATGTGAAAACAGCTTGGATAAAGACTCTTGCAGACACCACAGGCTTCAAACAATGACACAGGGAAATAATTTACATGTAGCTATACAAAGAATAGCAAAACCATGTTTTGGAGTGGACGTCACAGTGTGGACGTCTGATCACAACCAGAATGTCTTCTTCAGTTGTTGTACAAGAAATCCAGATACGTTAATGTTTACAAACAGGAAATGATGCAATGTGTGCACCATCTGGCAGCAATAAAATTGTGACTTTAGGATGACACTAAAGCAAAATGCTTTTTACAAATATTAAATATGTTGTGTTTAGTCTTCTGAGGTCTTCCTCTGTCTGCAATTCATTTAAATCTGTTGCAGCTGTGGGCAAAACCTCTACTTCCTTTTTTTTGCCTTTGCTTCGAGGGACAATGGTTTAAATCAACAGTACACTTTTCTTGGAGTAGAGATCCATAATTTTGGGTGTGTGAACATACTGTGCGATCAAAACATGCTTGGAATTAGAATGGAGAGGGGAATTGGGACACATCTTTGGTTTTTGGTTGAGATTCTGGTGAGACTGATTTTAGGGTTTGGGTGGGGTTAGGCATGTAGTGGTTGTGGTTAAGATTGAGGGTGAGTCTCTAGGGAATGAATGTGAGTGAATGCGAAGCGCTTGTATCTGTCTGTCCAATGCATGTGATGTGTTTCATGTCTTTCTTGAGTTGTTTTTTTTTTTAGCTGAAATGATCCCTGATGATGCTAAATATAACCAATATGACCACTTCTGCATGTTCTTGAGTGCCTGGTCTCAGTGCCTCTCACCACTCCGCTAACATGGAGCAACAGTAGCTAACGTTAGTTTAGAAACAGAGGCTAATAATAAAACTACCGGCCGGCTTCATGCACAAGTTTTACAGAGCCTACTCAAGGTTATGCTGCATTCACATGCACCTCGGATGGTCCCACTTCCCGAGTTGGGTAGTCATTTTGCCGACTTGTTTTCCTTTGTGGTACTTTGGTAAAAGTTTCTCACCATCAACCCAATTTCTACTTTCATCCACCATGTTTTTCAGCGTCACGTGACGTCAACTCTGCAACTCGTGTACCATAGATGGACTCCCTGACTTGTTGTTCCGACTTGAGTGGGCCTTGGCATGAATTATCCCAGTCAGAAAAACGTTTTTCTAATTACTCCGACGCCACATGAACGCACAATTAGGTCTCTAGGGAACCAATTTACATCCACGCAATGTCCTCTTAAGTGATAAAAACAAGCTGGCTTCAAAAGATGCTACTGAATGTAAAAAAAATAAATTTTTTGTTGTTTTTTTTTTGCAAAATTGGGAATATTTTAATGCTTATTGAGTATTTGGGTGTAGCCTGCGCCATGGATATGTGCAGGTACATGTTTTTCGAAGCCAATATAAACTAGACAGTATGTTGCACTTCATTCATGTGCATGTATATTGCAGTATGTAGGGGTACAAAAAAACTGTCACATAATGCCAACCCATTTAGAGACAAAAGCAGGTCCCCATGCTGAGTCTTGTTTTGATGGTTAGGCTTTGTGGTTAAACATGTAATGGTAATGATTAAAGTTGGGTTTAGTCTAAATTGAATGAATTTAAGTCTTTACAACTTCATCCTTATTGTCCAAAACAAATCCGTGTATGTGTCTCTTCGTGATGCATCTGATTTTTCATCCCTTTCTTGTATGTTTGGGCCTAATTACGCTCATGCTGGTCCGGGTTAATTCAGGCCACAATTAAAAATTAGTGGGTGTATCCTTGCAGAATGTATATGCCTGTGCTTGTTTATATGTGTGTGTGCTTGCTCTCTGGAGGGGCCCAGTGTGTGTCACGGCGGGCCCGGCTCCCCCTGGATCTAAGCAGTATTGACAAACCCATCAGAGCTGGTGATGCATCGGGCTCCCTGCCTGCTCCCCCTCCCGCCCTCAGCGGTGCTGCAGGGCCGTGCTGACATGCTGTCACCTTGGTAACTGCTGCCAGAGCGAATGGCCTGCTGGGATAGCTGACCCGAGCTGGCGGTCGGCCGGCGAGCTGCAGCAGGAGATGTCACCGGCCGGACCCCTGAGGACCGGCCGACCCCTGTCCCTGTCCCCGACCATCGATCCGTCTGCTGCTGAGATCTGTCACCACCCGGGACGCTCGCTGGCATACGACACACACACACACACACAGAGAAAACACACGGATTTGCTTTATGTGAGTCAGGAAGGATTTGTTAACAGATCCGGATCTTATTGTTCTCAGTACGCTGATTTAAAAATGTGACTGTCTTGACATCAAACTCAACAGCAAAGTGCTTAAAGCCAAAACTGTCCTCAAGAACTCAAAACTACAAAAACATCTGCCTCAGAGTCCGTGTTTGAGAAAGAAGTCCTTCTCCGTGTGATGTTTGTGCTCATAAGAAGAAAGTCCTGGCACGTCTTCGGAGATTCTTCTCTTCTACTTTTTCGAGGTTACCAAGTCATTACTTGGCAACTTCTGCATCTCTGTACGATCGTTCCCGGAGCCAACATAAACAGCGGTTGTTGGCAGCGGCCCGTTTGGCGGCTGCGGGCGTCAGTCTCCATGAATGTTCAGAGCCCTTTGAAATGCTGACCAGCTTTTTGACACGAGGCTTTTGGAAGCGGCTGAGCTCACACTGCGAGATGTGGGCCCGGCTGGATGTGAGGTGGGACTGGGTTCAATTCTCGGTTGAGAGGGATTATGAGCAGGGAGCAATACGTTTGACATCGCAGGTTGCACTTAACCTCACATGGCAATTTGTTCAAAGGTAACTGTATGGACACGAGGTCCAGTGGGAAGTACTGTTCTGAGGAGTATTTTCATTTCATGTGTATTTTCTTTCTCTTGGACACCTAAAAAATGCGGCTTTGATGAGAAAATACATCTAGAATTGGACTATAATACAAGCATATAGCAAAAATCATGTGGCCCAGATCTAGCCCAAAACGTCCACAGGTTCTGGCCCAGATCTGTCAAACGGACCTGGCTTGGCGTCCTTTGGCACAACAGGCAAATACTGCCGCTGATATGATTTTTACATCTGGACCAGCCCTGGGCCCACTCTGGAACAGGTAGAGGGCCAGATCTGGATCAGTAACGAACTGGTTCTTGGCAAGAGACTCCCATAAGTTCCAGGCCCGACCTGTAAGACAGACCCGGGACATTATCCTTTGGTGGGCCACAACTGGTGCTGATTCGTTTTTCACATCTGGACCAACCCTAGGCCTGTTCCGGAACAACAGAGGATTTTGTGCCCTTTGGCACAATGGACCAATACTGGTGTTGATCTGTTTTTTGTTTTTCTTTTAGATCTGGACCAACCCGAGGCCAGCTCTGGACGGGATAAGGAATATATTGTAGTCATTTCACTCAAGGGAGGGGCAGATCTGGATCAGTACCATACTGGTTCCCGGCCCGAGACGCCATGATTTCTTGGCTTGATCTGAAAATGGACCTCTCCAGCTCCGGCTGATAATTATTTTCTGGTAATTTTGGCTCAAAGGTAGGCCAGACCTGGATCAGTTTTATGCTGGTTCTTATCAAGACCCTTCATAAATCTTGGCCAGCACTTCACAACAGACCCAGGACGGTGTGGTCTTTTGGCCCAGATTTGATTTTCACATGTGGACCAGCCTCAAGCCAGTTCTGGAACAGTTGAGGTTTATTTTGCAGTCATCTGGGCCAAAGAGGGGCAAATGTGGATGAGTTCCATACTGGTTCAGACCCTCCATAAGTTCTGGGCCAGATTTGTATAAATGGACCTGACCCGGTGTCCTTTGGTACTGGAGTTTTTTAAAAACCTGGGCCACCTTATATCATGGTTGCAAATACTTTTCCTTAATGTTTGATTGGTGTCTTATTTTTTCCACTTCTACCAAACTAAACGACATAATTTCTTATTCCACAACTGAAATAAAAGCTCGTAAGACTTAACAAGACGCTGCCTTACACCAATTACTCCCGTGGGAGTGATTATGGGATGCCATCAGCATCAACAAAAGTAGCCTCGCTCGCAATAATCCTCAAAAAAAGGTATTATGGCTTCTTTGCACAATGCTCTCTGAAAACACATGTGCGCCGACTGAAAGGCTGTCTCTCGTGTCGCACGCGTAAACAACGGGGGAAGATGTGAAAGATCACTAACTAGCTTCCTGGTTTCCACGGCAACCGATGAAGCAGGGCCAGGCCGTCTTTTTGTAGGGGAGATCATCAGCGCGGGTGGAGCATGTGTTTAACCCCCGAGCTGAAAACGAGACGCTTGGATGTTATGAGACTGAATGAAACAAGCTCGGAGCTGAATTTTAGACAAAAAAACTGAAAAAAGTTGCAGGAAACCAATTAAGTTTAATTTCATAAATGGAGTGTAGAAGAATTGTGAGCCAAGTGCGCTGCTGTGACTAGATGTTACTCCAAAATGTTAACTTTTTAACTTTAAGAAAAAATAGGAGGATTTTCTCAGCAACCTTCAGTTCATCTGAAAAACTGACCAGATTTGGAAATCCAATTTTCTTAAACTGTAGAGCGAATACAAGCATACAGTGGTGTATAAAGTACCCAAAAGTTACTTATCATGTTAAAATATTACTTTGGTAAAAGTGAAAGTCACCCATATGAATAGTACTTGATTAAAGTCTTAAAGTATCTGATATGAATTGTGCTTAAGTATCAAAGTAGAAGTTAAAGTGAATTATACATATATTTACATGATTGTATATATACACTGTATACTATAAATCAACCAAAATGTAATAAATATATTATAAAAAATAAATGAAAAAAAAACCTCAATACATCAAAACATGCAATTCAGTCACTTGGCTCTACGTAGAAATGAAGTTGGAGCTCAATTTTTTAATATTACTTCCACTGTTGGGCACAATAATAAGTAAAAACAGGACAACACTTTACAAAAAGCATAATTAAGAAATGGTAAATGTACAATGAATTAACAACTGGTGTTTATAAAACGTGTTGTTAATAAACACTGTTCAGTTCATCTATAAACATTATTTGGTGGTCTTATAAAGTTGCAACTGATGTTTTTAAACCTTTACAATTGCATTTTACAAGTTAACAATGCAATAACTATAAACTAGAGTTTAATTAACTATTAATTTACTATTTATTACAATGAAGTGTTTATATAAATGCTACTCATCCACTTGGCTGTTAAGTTGGAACTTAACATGTATTATTGTCGTCATTGTTCAACATTATTGTGAGTGAAAAGTGTAACATTACAATTTTAAATGAGAGTAAATTCAACCAAATGTTTGTGAAACAGATGTCCTGTAAATATCTGCATACACACCTTATGTATATGAACCTCTAGAATAGCTTAATAAATGGTTTGTAAAGCAGTTTGTTGTTAGTTAACAGTGAAATAACTATAAATTAAAGCTTAATTAACTATAAATTTACCATTTTATTAATGATGGTTATTATAAAATGTTACATATAAATACATAAGTCATGCTATTCATCCATTTGAATAAGTTGTAGCTTAATGTTTATTATTGTCTTCATTGTTTAACATTAATAGTTAATAAAAGCGATGAAATGCAGTTTTAAATGAGTAAATTCAACCAAATATTAGTAAAACAGACTTCCCGTTAATGTTGCATATACGCCTTAAAAAAACATGTCAATGTCTACAAACTCTTGCAAAAATCTAAATGTTCATAATCCAAAATGCCACCTTGATTAATTACCTTTGATTAAAGCAGCTGATTCCAGTGGAGATAATGACGGCAGCGTTTTTGAACCTCCAACCGGCCACAGGGTGGCGCTGTAGGGTCAGGGAAGCTGCAGAGGAGAGAGTCAGTCCTGTTCATTTCATCAAGAAGAGAAGAGGTTTTTATTATGAATATGGATTATTTCAGTATCAGGATGGAGTGTTTTTTATTGTGGAAATAATATTTGGAGGAATAATTGTTTTAATCAGTTTGATGTTTCAAAATAAAATGCGAGAAAAACGTGATTAAATGCTTTTTATTCATTCTTGTATTTAAAGCTGTTTGTTATCTGCAATAAATAATTATTTAAAAAAAACTATTTCTTGTGCAACTACATTACAACTTGTGCATTAATGTGTTATAGAAATATAGTGTGAGTGTCTGAGTTTGGGGCCTTTTTTGTTACTGCTGCAACTTTTCCTCCATAAAGACACAAAATCTCTCCTCAAATCTGATTTTTTTAAACACGATTTTGATTAAAGAGCGAGCGAGATTAACCGAGACAAAACGTCAAAACACAAATAATTACAGATTTGATTTATTTGGACTGGATTTAGTAATTTGTGCGTGCAGGGGTGTGTGTGTTTGTGTGGGCTGACCTGCAGCAAAGACCCGATCGGGATTATTTGCACGGCCTGAAAACTTCCCAACACTATAGTTTGTGTTTGAAAGAAGGAAACATGCAATAAAGTGCGAACAAAGTTATTATAGTGGCAGGACGTTGTTCTTACGAGAGCAGAAATAAAAGATTATACTTTATAGAACTATAAAAAAAGACATGAATTTCATATATATTACCATGTGACTAAAATCTTACAACACACTTATTTAAATGTAGTAGGACAATTATTTTATACAGCCTTCATTTAATGTGGATTTAAACGATGACATGTCGCTACAATCTTAAAAAACAAACTTACCATTTTGGATACAGGCCTAGAGCGAAAAAAAACAAACACATGACACACACGTGTAGGAATAATTAAATGTGTATGTATTTGGGGCCCGTTTTAGGCGTTTTATTTTGAAAATGTACACATAAAATGATCGATATTCGCCTGTCAGGTATAAACGTGTGAATTAAATCCAACAGAATCACTCGTGCTGTTGAATTAAAGGCGTTAAATCCGCGTTTTGGAAGCAGGAGGAAGAGGAGAGAGAGGAGAGAGAGGGGGAAGAAGGAAAAAAACATTAGACTCCACCGTGCGAGGCTTTATGTGCTTTTGAAATGCAGACAGGCAGATGAGATGCTGAAGTACATTACCTCTGTACGGCTGAGCTGCCTTCAGACTCCATTCACCTCCCCTCCTCTCCTCCTCCTCCTCCTCCTCCTCCTCCTCCTCTCTACCTATCCATCCTGCCTGCTCACAAAACCATGACCTTCACAATTTATAGAGAGGAAACCCCCGAGAGTCACGTCATATTTTAAAAAACGTCCTCCTCTTCTTTCTCTGCTCTTCTTCTTCTGCTGCTGCCACGTAAACGACTTGATAAGCTCGATTTATATGTGGAGGCCTATTATTGTCTTTTGTTAAGACGTCGTCCTGGATTTTATTTTTATTTTTTATTGTTGTTTGTGGAGGAAAAGTGCCCTGTAAATACCGTGCACACACACACACATATATATATATACACCTGCATGATAATAATAATAATAATAATAATAATAATAATAATAGACTGGTGATTCTTCTTCTTTTTTTTTCTTTTTTTTTACAAATTAAACACTCATGAAAAATATAAAGTAACACCTGAAAATGTTTATTTTATTATTTTAAGTGAAACCCATGATCAAAATATTTCCTCAAGTGTTTAAAATCAATCAAATTAAATATTATATAAGAATATATATGATATAAAAAATATAAATGCTAATAAAATGAAATAATAGATTGAAAACATTCCCGGATTGACGTTTTTCTAAAAATGTGATTTTTTCTTATGGAGTTCTGCACGGGTGTGACACCACCACCACCACCACCAAATAAAGGGCTGAATCACAGAAAACACGCCACCATACTTACTGTAAAATACCAGCAATAATAATGATCAAAAGTCAGCAGTCACAAGCAGACAGGAGGATATTTTCTGAGCTTCTTTTTCTTTTCTTTTTCTTTTTTTTGCTGCAGCAGAGATAAATCCATGTGGACGTGCAAGAGGAAGGCTCCCCGCGGAGAGCAGCTCAGAATGATCCATATTCATGCGCTCGACACGTGGAGTAAATACAGTATGAGAGAGTGAGGGGTGGCGGAGGGGGGAACCATTGTGTGTACATGCACAGTTTCACCAGGTTAGAATGAGCCTGACACCAGACATTTAGTAGCTTTGAGTGACACACAGTTTAACTTTATATCACATCTTATTGACAGTGTAAACAGCCTGTATTTAAGATAGGCCCATAAAAACATAAACACATATTTAGTGTAATTAAAAGCGTGTCACGTCAATCAAAAAGTGCAGCTGAGAGTGTGGCTGTGTATTAGAAAATAAACATCACATGATATTACAAAGCGTTATAATGTGTATTTAAACACATTTACGCAAACAGATATTTAAGTTAAACTACAAATCTGCGTCATTACAGATCATTTTTATAGATCTTTATAATTAAAGTGTCAGTGGCTGATTGACAAGCGCTGTTCGGTGGCATCCACGTGCATTTTTTAAATAATAATTAAGCATTAAAAGTTTGTTTTCGCAGGGTGAACGCCTCCACTTTCTCCCGCTGAAGTCTTGCTTTAAAGAGCAGAGTGGTGTGACGACGAGCTGCTTTAATTAGCGCGACGAGCCTGTTGGGCCACTGGCGTCCTAAATCAATATAGCAGAGGAAAGCAAAGTGCTCCTAAGGCCTCACACACACACACACACACACATATATATAGGCTATATATATACACACACGCACATGAACGCACACCCATGCGTGCTCCTGCCAACATGTAGACCCATGAAGAAAAGGCAAATCTGGTGCAGAATAGGCGCACCAAAGCCCATTATGAGATTTGATTTTTTTGTTTTTAAATGTGTGTGTCGTCTCGAAAAATCACGCACCACATTTTTGGGGATATTTACGCACCAAAGCGCACGAGCTGCTACGTTTCGGCGGCACGTCATGTGACTTTGCATTGGGTTTTTTTTTTTTTTATAGGAGCACATAGGGGTCTGCATGCATACTGAGCACATGCATAGGTAGGCTGACATCAGGGGCCAAAGCTGGAGGTGCTTCATTTGTTTTTAAATAATAATAATGTTGTTTTTTTTTTAAACCCAAATTCAATTAAACCAACTGAACATCATGTCCTCGTGATTACATTGTGAAAACAGCTCACGTGCTCGCACCACTCGCGGAAATAAAACCACAAAAATATAGATAAAGTTTGGAGGGGATGGGGATGGGAGGGCTCGCACGTACAGCGAGCCTCTGCTGCCACTTTTACTAATGGAGACAAAGAAAAATGATGCCCACTTCTCTATATCATTGAATTCAGTTGCTAAGCAACTAGTATGGGAAATCATCCGCGAAATTCAAATCCTGCAGCGCGAGGACACGTTTTGTTGAGTTTTGCTGAATAGGCAAACGAGAAAACTCAAAGAAAAAAGAAAAAAGAAAAAGTTTGGGAGCTGGAGGATGTTTGCCTCTTCCAGCCACGAGGAAATACCAAAAAAAATTATTTTTTTTAAATAACAGCTTTGACATTTTGAACCATTAATACGAAAAAACAGCCACTTCTGCAGGATTATTATTATTGTTGTTGTTAAGTCCTGATATGAATCTGACATGTCAACCAGCACTTCAGACAGACACAATCAATAAACTCTCTCTGACCCACTGCCCCGCATCCTACAAAAAAACACAACAACATGTCAGACTCTCAGGAGCTCTAACACACCTGGACAACACGCCACACCTCACCTTTTTGAGCCAAACATCCACTTTTGGGCGTAAATCAACTTTTTATTTATTTATTTCTAATCAGGCGCTCGTCAAACAGCCCCCCAATAACGACCACTTCGACGCCATTAATGTGACGCAACGTAAATATTACATAAGTGCAGTCAGGACACAAAATGGACGCGTGTGTTTGTCACACTCTCTATTTTTTATTTTTTATTTTATTTAGGCACAGTTTGGGTCACCTACTTTTTAGTCGCCCAAGGCCCAAAAGCGAGATGTAAACAAACAAAGATATTAGCGCCATTTTCGTGGAGGCCGCCATGATTAATTTAAATCCATATGCTAATAACACCGTCACGGGATGCTAACACAGCTTCCTTTCAACTTATTAGCAAGCTAACTTATCGTCTTCTTTGTGAATTTAAGCAAATAAAACGCCATATATTTTTTTTTTTTTGTAGTTTTAAAGCAGTATTTTCATGTTCAAACCCCCCACAAAGAGTCTTTGTTGTGTTATTATTCTAATGCAGGTTATTATTAGCTGCATCTGGGACAAACACAGTCCACCATTTTCTTCATTAGCTGCTGTGCGAGGCAGAAAATAGCACACAGGGGTGATTCCCACAACCTTTTCTGCATAAAACAATAGGATATAAAACCTCAGAAGACAAACATGACTGCGTTTCATTCTAACAAATTTATTGTGTCTCAATCAGCTCGTACGGAACCACTACTGGAAATTAAATTACAATCAAATTATCACATCAAAATATACCCTTATTACCTAACAACGGTCAGCTTATGATGATTTTGTGCTCCTTTCGAAAAAAAAACAAAAACGATAATAATAAAAAAAAAAACAAAGTAAGAAAAATGTGGAAATAAAAACAAGAAATAAAAAAAAGGGGAGTAGGGGGGGGAGGAAAGCATCTTACACAAGTTTCCTGGAAGAGGAAGAAGAAAAGGGGGGGAAAATAAATTACCGTTTGGAATAATTCATACGTATTCCGAATAAAATATTAAAACAAGTAATTCTGATGAAAAATATAAAGTAAATAACTCAGATCAGTATCTGATCTAGTGATCTATATTGCCGGCTTTACAGAGTTTTTTGTTTATTAAAACCTACCAAAGAACACTGCTTAGAAAGGGCAGCATTAATAGTATATCCACAGCACCCACTCAGTCACACTTGGCAACATCTTGATTTTTTCACCCCCCCAAATAAGTGCAGTTGAAAGTCTCTTTTTTTTTTTTCTTTCTCAAAATGTCTTTTTTTATGCTCTATTTGTTGAAAAAAAGAGGAGAAAGGGAGGAGAAAAATCCACTCGCGGCGTCAAAGTCCTTTAAATAATAAGAATTAAAAAAAAAACAGATCTTTGAGATCAAGTCCTGGTTGTTGTTGTTGTGAGGGGGCCTCAACGTAATCCTCCGTTTTCTTTCTTTCTTTCTTTCTTTCAGTGTGAGTGTGTGTGAATAAAAACCATGCAGTCCATCTTCAGGGGAAGAAAATAAAATAGCTGGGAAATCATGATGGAAGCGTCGTGGATGTCACTCTCTTATTTGTTGCAGTTTTATTCCCCCCCCTCCTCTCTTATTGTGAAGGGGGGAAAAGGCGGTTCAGTCCCATGTCTAAATATACAAAATGCCTGCTCCTTTGTTTTTTCTTCAATCAAACACAGGATAATGGAAAAAAAGTGGTGGGGTTGGGGAGGGAAGATTTTTTTTTTCATGTGGAGGGTTAAAGGGAGGAGAAAAATGTTTCAAAAAATAAAAAACAATACTTGGTTGTTTTTTTGTTTCCTTCTTGGTGTGTTTTTAATGCGCCAAAATTACCTGGTGGAATGAACTTGTGGTTGTCACCCTCTGGTCGCTCGCCTCACTTGCATCTTTTAAGTAATCTACTAAAAAATGCCCCTGAAAGAAAAAAGCAGAAGGAACCTTTTAGACATTTTTTGTAGGGCCTGGATGGAAGAAGAAGAAGAAGAAGAAGAAGAAGAAGAAGATTTTTTTTTGTTTGTTTTTCTGTTTTTTGTTTCTGAAGGGTGGGGAGGAAAAAGGTGATGTGGGGGGAAAAGGTTTCTCTCTCTTTCTCTGTTTTTTTCTCTGTGGGTGAAAAATAGATAACACAATTTTTTTTGCAGTCTCATTCATATTCCCTCACAATCACAGTATCAAAAAAATGTCTATCCTGGGAGATAGTCTGTATGTTTTTTTTTTGTTTTTAATCAGTTTTAATTTCATATAAAATATTTCTGCTGTGCTGTTTTCTATGTTTCACTGAACATTCGTTTGCAGTCCATGGAGGGGGGCGGTGTTTCTGCACTCACATTGCCGACCTGAGAGTACACATCCTCCGGCGTCTGTGCCACTCCTGGGGGCGTCATCCGCTTTTCCTTCTGTCTCCTATTGCAAAACCACACTCTAACCACCTCTTTCTCCAGCTGCAAGTTGTCCGCCAGGGAGGTGATCTCCTGCGCCGAGGGTTTGGGGCATTTTAGGAAGTGGCTCTCCAGAGCCCCCTTGACGCTCACTTCGATGGACGTGCGCTTCTTTCGCTTCCTCCCCTGCGCCGCGATCTTGTCGATGCTGGTGGGGCTGCCGGTGGACGAGTCGGCCTCCTCCAGCCACTTGTTTAACAAAGGCTTCAGCTTGCACATGTTCTTGAAGCTCAGCTGCAGAGCCTCGAATCTGCAAATGGTCGTCTGAGAGAAAACGTTCCCGTACAGGGTGCCCAAAGCCAAGCCGACGTCCGCCTGCGTAAAGCCCAGTTTGATCCTCCGCTGCTTGAACTGCTTGGCGAACTGCTCCAGGTCGTCCGAGGTCGGCGTGTCGTCGTCCGAGTGCGGGTCGTGGCTGCTGACGCCGCCGTGGTGCTGGTGATGCGGATGCTGGTGGTGATGGTGGTGATGGTGGCTGCCGTGGTCCAGATCCGGGGTGTCCCCCCTCACCAAGCCCGGGTGCACCAAGCTCTGGCTGCCAGGACTCAGCATCCCGTTCACAGTGAAGCCACCGGGCTGCGAGTAGATGAGCGACTGCTGCTGCTGCTGTCCCCCGGAAATGGAGTTAATGTGCGCCGCAGTCGTGCTCCCCCAAGCCCCGGCGTGAGTCTGATGTGGAGCTAAATGAGGCGGCCTGTGGTGCAGCGCGGTGCCCGTGTGCAGATCGTCTCTGCCGGAGTTTTTCACGTCCTGCTGCTGCGGGCTGCCCGTCATCCCGACGGGGCTCGACGACCACGGCGATCCGGCTTCAGCTGCAGCCACCGCGGCTGCTGCTGCGGCCGCCGCGGCGTGCGGGAGGGACGTCACCCACTGATGGGCATGGCTCAGCATGTGTCCCCCGTTGCTCGCTGCCATCGCGCCTTGCATAAAGTCACTCTGTACCATCTTGACCGAGGGGTCTCCCCTGTAGCCTCCAGACCCCGAAGTAACCGCAGCACTGCCCGGCTGCATGCCACCACCTCCGGAGTCAGAGTGCACGATGGAGCCGGACGATAAGATGCTATTGCTGGCCAGATAAGGATTGGAAGCCGCGGTGGCCATTCCGTCAACCCTTATGAATATGTTTGTGGATAACCCCCCTCCCTTCTTTTTCTTCTTCTTCTTCTTACAGTCACTTCTTTCGAGCAGGCAAATTGTATCTCATGAATTATTCAAACTTTAAAAGTATGGGGAGCTTTTTTGGCGAATACCATCGACGAAAAAACTGAGTAAAATCCGCGCGTGTATTCATTCACACCATTTCTACTTCGGCTGGATGAAGCAGCGCGCCGAGGAGAGGAAATTAGAAGAAAAAAAATAAAAAAATATCCAACGGTTCTTCTCAGAAGCCCTTTGAAACCATGTGCAGTCCGCTCACAAACTTTTGCACCGGCGTGAAATTAAAAATGTAAAAAAAAAAAAAAAAAAAAAAAAAAAAGCAGGCTGAAGAAGACGCGTCGTCCCAAAACAAACTTTTGGCTTCTCGCAAGAAAACAATAATAATAAAAAAAAAACCAGCCTCGCAGAAATTCTCCACAAAGTCCCAGTTTATGTCCCCTTTGGATGTGGAAAACATTAGCGGAGTGTCCTCAGCTCTTTTGTAATTCAGTCGCAGAGATTTCTCCCTCGCTTTATTCTTTTCTCTCTCTTCTTTTATAGCACTGTAGAGCCTCTCTTTGTTCTGTTTTGATGTATATAAACCTGCCAAACCACAAACTCCCGTTGAAGTAGAATCCCAGTGTAACTGCACGGCTGCTGCCTGCGAGCCTCTCCTCTCATTCGCTTGTTCTCTCTCTCCACCTCTCTCTCTATATCTCTCTGTCTCTCTCTCTCTCTCTCCCTGACAGGCCCTGCTAGTCCCGCCCACCCTCCCCCCTTTCCACCCCTCCCCGAGTCCCTCCGCCGACGACGCGCGGATGTTTACCCCCGTGCGTCCGCGCTGATTGGCCACTCCGAGGTGTGAGTGGCAGGGCTCGTCCAAAAAAGCTCTCGCTCCGGGGGCTGCGCGCAGAACCTCCTTCCGGGCTGTTCCGATTGGCTGGTTTTTAATTGCAGTCCAAACAAAAACGGGGCAACACAACTTGGTAGTAAATAGTACTGAGGTATAAGTACACAGACAGGGTAAATAAACTGCGACCTCTTCAGGGTTATGGTTCATAAACTCCCCCTCTTACCCAGAAAAGCTGAAATATATATTTCCACCTTATATTTATATATAAAACACCTGTTTTAAAGCGTAAATTTGATTATAAATGCGTCAAATTGACGTTCAGTAATGTAACGTGCTAGGATTCGTGTACATTTGCACGATTTTTCTAATTTAAAGTCACGAAAAAACTCCACAATTCGTGTCAAAGTGCACGATTTCTTCATAACATTTAAAGAAATGCCTCAAAAGTCTTCATTCAGGAATGTAACTTTTAGGATTTCGTGCACAAAGTCACGAAAATCTCAACAATACGTGCAAATGTACACGATTTTCTATAAATAACATATCGTGGCTTCATCCTGGGTCAGATCTTCTGACTGGATTAAACATGTTTTATGTAAAGGTTCGACCTCCAGCTCCTCAAATCCAGATTTCTGTCATCATCACATCTTTTGTTAACCATTATAATTGTCTCCTCACCCTGACCTGGTTGTGTAATAGAAATAAGATCGTCCAGGAAGGAGGTTCAAATCCCTCTGGGGCCAAATACAGGAAAGACTCACTCAATGAATAATAATAATAATAATAAAAAGCTTCACTGCTTTATCTTGTTATAATAACCTGACGTCCTGTGGCCAGATTCGCGTGTCACCAGCTCGGGTTAATTGTTTATGAGCGCGTAAAGGTGTTTGTGGCGTGATTTTGGGGCGCAGAAGAAGAAACACAAGCGGACTGAGCAGATCCTGCAGGATGGAGGCCAGATTCAGATCCCTCTGCACCCGTTTTTTCTTCAAGTGAGGGTGCTGCACCAAAAACGAGGCCTGTGCAGGTGATCATGGACCGAAGTATCAACTTTAACATTCATGCACAAAGTCATGAACGAAAAAAAACGTGACAATTCGTGCAAATACACACGATTTCTATCAATAACATGTCGCCACTCTTTCATGAACGTCTTGATTCTGGATTAAAGGAGCATTATGTAGTTTTGGAGAATAATTTGAATATTTGTAATAATACAAACTCAGACGTATTTATTTATTTTCCATCAACTAACACTGTAAGGAGAAAGGTGGCGGGGTCCGCCATGCATAAACAAAGTAAAACAGTATGAAACTGTGTTGTGCTTTAGGGTCAGTTTGTTTATTCGGCTTATTCAGACATGAAAACGAAGAGAGTTTGTTTATTTAGGCATAAAAAATAAAAATCAGTCAATGAAGATCTTTGTCATCTTCCGCAAAACTACATAATGCACCTTTAATGAGCCAGATATAGATCCCACTGCAGTCATGTCTTGAGGTGAAGGTGATGCTTGTTGAGTGGCCCCAAAAATGAGGTCAAAATATACGAAATACAACTTTAAAAAGGTCACAGATTTTCTGTTTTAAAGTCACGAAAAACTTGACGATTTGTGCCAAAGTGCAGGATTTCTTGAAAACATTTCGCCAAGAGAAGCCTCAGTTCCCTGCGAAAGTCTGAACTCTTCGTTCAAGAACTTATAAAAAGGATTTCGTGCACAAACTCACGAAAACACGTGACAATTCGTGCAAATGCGCACGTTTTTCTTTACAGATAACATTTCGTGGCTCCTGGGTCGGATTATCTGCCCGGATTAAACATATTTCATGTTGGGGTTAGTCCTCCATGTCGTGTCAAGCTCCTCAAATCCAAAAAAAATGGCGCAAAGATTTGTGATTTGAAGTCAAATATAAGGCAGTGGAGTATCTGTGTTCACCTCCTCCCTCCTCCTCCTCCTCCTCCTCCTTCTTCTTCTCATCCCAGTAGATTTAATTTGGACTGGGCTCAAAACTGAGGGAGCCTCGTGGATTTGTTTACATTGAATAGGCAGGCTAGGGGCCAGAACCATGTGGCCCCCTCCTCCCTCCTCACTCCCCTGCCTCCCTCTCCCCTCTATTCATTAATATACAGTGAGGATTTCGCTCTAAATTACCGCTGTTCAATCCGCCAGTGCGCGCTTTGAAAGGGCGTCTCAGGCGGACACCCGAGAAGAGGTGCGCACGATAACCTCTGAAAACCATGTAAAAAAAAAAAATACACAACATAATGTGAAGAAGAGTCAGAAACATGCAGCAGAAAAGCTCCAGCCTGAGATTAAAAAAACTCCTCTCTGATATATGATGTGTTTATTATTTATTTGCTTATTATATATATATATATAAAAAGTCCCCAAGTTCCCTGCTGGGGGAGTTCATTTATTTTGTATGCAAGAAGAAGAAAAAAAAGAAAGAAGGAAAGAAAGAAAGAAAGAAAGGGGGGAGAGGAGGAAAAAAAAATCATCCCCAAGTATAACAAGAGACGAACAGTTAGTGCTGATTTTCATTTGCATAAATTTTCATATATTTTAGTGAAAATAATAGCGGGAGCCGAGGAGTGCTCCTGCTCAGTTGAGGCAGAGGAAAGAAAATCTTAGGGAGCAGCGAGTCGTGTAGGGAAGGAAGGGGAGATATAACCGCGTACAGCCTCCGATGTGAACAATGTGAAGCTGTTTTTCCCCTTCACGTTTTTTTTTCCTCCTTCCTCTCGGACACAAGGTAAGTCAACAATCATGTAGCCTATCTGCGGATTTTCTTTTCTCGAGGAATGTTTGGAGTTTTATTCTCTTTGCGTTGCTCCAAACCCTCAAACCCTTTCCTCTCTCTCTCTGCCTTCCTCTCTGCGTGCTTTTAAATCACATTTCAACCCTGATGTGTGTCGATTACTGTCTAACTTGTTTTTCAAAATTAAACAAAACACAAAAACGCGTGTCCCTTTTTTTTTTCGCCTTTTTACGCACGGATGCGTAAAAATCAATACGCGCGGCGCTGCTCGCTTCTCTTCCTCGCCTTTTTCCCCCCTCTGCTTTTTTTTTTTTACATAAATAGCAGGCAGATGGATAAGCTGTGGTGTTTTGTAGTGAATGTCCACCGGAGAAAAGTGCAATCAATCACATTTTAAGCAGGGAGAGAGAGAGAGAGAGAGAGAGAGGGAGTGAGAAAGAGAGTGTGAGTGTGAGAGAGAGAGACCTCTCGGTTGAATCCTCCGGAGGGATCGCGTAGGCAATATGAAAATCGTTTAATACGAATCGATCTGGCGAAGTTTGTTTAAAGTTTAAGCGTCAAGACGGACACGGAGAGATGTGAGATGGTGGTTTTTTGTTCTTTATTTCGCTGTTTCGGGGGCGGACACGTCTCCAAAAGTCACCAAAAAGACGCAGAAACACCCGAGATCTGGCAACAAGCTGTTATTTATCACTGTCACAACTTTTATCGCGCGGAAATCGTTTTTTTATTCGTGATGCATTTCTGTTCTCACGGGTTAACTCGGTCTCCTTCATTGATGGAGGGGGAGTGCGGGAGGGTGCGGGAGGAGGAGGAGGAGGGGGGAGGTGGGGGGGGGAGCGCGCATTGCTGAGCCCCGCATTCGGTAGCCATGGTGAGCCCCATGAAAGGGGGGAACACTAGTCGCATTAAGCTGTATGTTTGTGCACTGGAGTCGAGATGAAAAGAGGGCTCGCTGTCCCCGCGGGCCAGCGAGCAACAGCGAGGCTGCAGCACCGGTACTGGGCGGGTAACGCGTTACAGTAACGACAGTAATCTCGTTTTGGTGCGTTTTTTTTAAAACGTTTTTTTGGGCCAAAATATGATGATTTTATCAGCTGCGTTCATAAAAAAAACTCTGGATCATAAATAAATTCAGATATTTTTGGATTAATGAGGCAAATCATGACTTTTTTATGACCTGGCAAGTTATCGCGATGTTTAAAAATAACCCCTAAAACCACTTCTGTGCGGATCATCATGATCTTCAAAGAGCTACTTAAGAGAAATCCGCTATTTCTGACCCTTATCGGCACCCTTACATGTTGTATGGATGTTGCTTGAGGTGAAACACTCTGAGTGATTGATCATAAATAAAAAAATAAAATATAAATCACGCGCTACCTGCCGCCAGGTGTCGCGCTCACTCATGATGCAACCATGTCCGGTTTTAAACCCCCCAAAACTGCCAATCTTATGTCACAAACTGACTAATTTCTTTTACATTAATTATTCATTAATCTATGTTTTTATTCGACACATTTTATTCTGGTGATCTGATACCGGAAGTGCTTGATTTTGCGGCTGTATACATATTTTGCGGGTGTTTTATGGTTTCGACATGATTGGCAATTAAGATATCAGCGAGGTCACACACACACACACACACACACACACACACACACACACACACACACACACACACACACACACACACACTGAGGAAGCACGTGTTTAATAAATAATAACCCCCCCTCCTCCCTTTTTTTTTGCAAAACAACTAAAATCCGGGCTCCGTCTATTTTCTGGATCATCCCCTCAATCCCAAAGGCAATTAAAACCGACTTTAATTTAATTATCTAATTCTTCCAGCACACCACGCCGGATTTTAATCCACATAAATTATTATTTTTAGCAGACAAACCTGCTTGTATCGATCTGTAATGACAGCCCTCTAGTTAAGCAAATAAACCAGGGATTAGACGGGTCCCTCCGACCAGCGACTTCAGGAATTATGAGCAAACGAGGACGTGGATCAATCCAGGAATTAGTCTGATGCAACAAACGCATCAATATAACTCCTCATGGCAGGAGGAGGCTGTTTATTTATCCCATGATGCCTTCACGGACCTAAAATGTATATATTTTTGGGTTAAAATCTGAATATAATCGCGTTTAAGGTGGAATAAAAGCCACCCTCCTCTCCTCTCCTCTCTCTCTGTCTCCACTTCCTCATTAATTTACGACACCTGACAAACAGATTTATGTCACCCCTCAAAAAAAAAAAAAAAAAAAAAGGTGCCTTCACTGCAGCCTCCACCTTCCACCTTTCCTCGGTGGCAATATTCAGATTAAATTGACGCAATTCCTGCCGTTTTTTAATTACGGCCTACTTAAGTTGCCTATGGGCGACATAATTTATTTCCTCCTCCTCCTCCTCCTCCTCCTTCTTCTTCTTCTTCTTCCTCCTCTTTTTTATTTTTTGGTCCAGTCACTAATCCGGGACGACATACGTTGAGTGTGCCTCACGTCAGGAGCCTAAACGTTGATTTAAAGCCCGAATCCAACTTGCAGCACTTAATGATAATGTAGCTACTATACCGTTAATTAAATGGGCCACACTGGGTATCAGTGTGAGCATTAAACATGCCTTCAATTTCCAGGACATGAATGAGGTTTCTCTCCCTCTCTTAACCCATTCAAACGAGACAGAGGCTCTTTATTAATATGCTATTAATAACAGGCCAGTATGGAGGCATGTTTAGTGTTATTGCATTGATTTCTTGGATTGGGGATCAATAGGAAGGGCCTAAAAAATAAGAGTCCGTGTTGTGTAGTTGCAGTTTTTTTTTTATATATTTTATATTTTTATCAGTAATTTCTTTCATGTGTGTGTTCTGCAGTTGAATTAAATGATTAAATGAGATTATTTCTTTAAAAAAAAAAAACATTTCAGCACAGGAAAAAGTGTTTCAATTAGTCGGGGTGATTAATTGAGTTTTTGTTCGGGGAGGAAACTGATTGGGAAATTTTGTGGCTTTGTTTTTTTTTTTTTTGTGAGAATTAATTTGAGAATAAAAGGTCAAAAGTTGCACACACACACACCTAGATAATAATAATAATAAATAAATAAATAATAATAAAAATAATATTTAAAGCCACCAGTGCCGGCTGGTGAGGAGGTGAGTGACGGAGGAGGAGGAGGAGGAGGAGGAGGAGGAGGAGGAGGAGGAGGGTGGTGGTGGTGGGGGCAGATCGGTGAAGATAAGATGAAGTGCAGCTTTCTGAGTCAGAGGAGAGAGAGGAGGTGTGTGTGTGTGTGTGTGTGTTTTCATGTGTGTGTTTGGGTGCTTTGTCTGTCACTCAGCCTCACCCCACCCCCCTCCCTCTCTCTCTCTCTCACACACTCTCTCTCTGTAACACACACACACTCATACATACAGATGTTTAACACATCAGCATGGACACACACGCCTAAACCAAACACCCTCCACCTCCTCCTCCAGAATGCATCAAAACAAAACCGCCGCGTTATTGTGTATGCAAATCAGTCGACGGACACGCTGGCATTTTTTTCTATTCTATTAGACTGTATTACACATGCTAATCAAAGACTGATATTGTGTTATTAAGCAGAGTAATTAATAAATAAACTAAATCCGCGGGAAAAATCTATAGAAGTGTGCCGGCTGGGTTTGTAGCCACTGTGCGCGTCTCTCCTGCGTTTTTTTTTTGTTTTTGTTTGTTAAACAGTGGCGTTCCCTCAGGATACAGGAGGGAGGGCGCGGGGGGGGGGGGGGGGGGGGGGGGGGAGGTTTGCGTGGCACCTCCCTTGCCCAGGATTACATTAATCAAAGTATTTATTTCCCTCGGGGAGCCAGGCGCAAATCACTCCAAATCCCAGTAAAATTGGATAACAGAAGAACGGGCGCATCTAGGGTAACCCTTTTCTGCTCATTTCGCCAACTTAATGGATCTAGTTCTATCTAACTTTGCGGAGAGAGGTGTGTGTGTGTGTGTGTGGAAGAGAGGGGAAAGGGAGGGGAGGCAAAGCTAGTGGTATTGAGGCCTTTGAGAAAGACAAACAACATAATTGGATGGAAGCGGGGCGCTCAGGTAGAGAAAAAACAACACTAACCACATCCCCGATAGGAGTGACTCTGGATATAGAGCTGTACAAATAACAGCCGCTCTCTGATTCCCCGTCGAGGCGATATAGGCATGCCTGGGTCCGAGCCAGCAGCAGAAACTAGCCTCCATTTGGAAAATAGGCGGCCCGGGCCTTGCTTTCTTTCTCTCCGCTAAGTCCGGTCAATCCATCGCAAAGACTAAAAACAACACAAAAAAGCCCGATACCGTCTTTGCACTATTTGCTAAGTAATTACGTGTGATGTTTGGGCGAAAAGCCTGCACGGCTAATAAATCAGCAAATGTTTACAGCCGAGCCGGCTCCTGATAAGGCCATAAATACACCGCCCAATACGCTTCCTATTACAGGTAATGCAAATAAAATAATAGGGCTGTAATTTTTCCTTATGTGTTGTGGCGCTGCTGCCTCCGTCTTTGATATTCATGAGGGAAATGAGGAGGAAATGTCGTCCCTCCGTCTTTATGGGCGCCGCATTGTAGCGCAAATTCAACCACCTCTGCTGCTGCTGCCTGCGTCCCAATCAGGGATAAATGATGGCCTCTCGTTGGAGAACACACACACACACAGGATCCTAAACACACTACAAACATGCATTTCTTGCTGCCATGTATGCTCGGGGGGTACGAGGGCGGCTGGCGGGGCCCTGACTCAGAGCCAGGCCTCTCGGGGTAAAGGCAGCCTGCCCTGCCTGGTGTTCCCTACATGTGTAGGAATATTTCCACAGTTTGGCTTCTATAGCATCTCTGTGAGTGTGTAGACAGTAGTTCTGTACGCAAAGCTGCCAAGTTTATCCAGCCTTGTGTGTGTGTGTGTGTGTGTGTGTGTGTGTGTGTGTACAGTATATACATGTGTCGAGGTGCAGGTGTGATGCACAAACTGTTCGTCCGTCTGATGATGCGTGATGCTTCGCAAATGAGCAGAAAATCTACAGCTCTGAGGGGACCAGTGCAGGCAGGACGGAGGAGGAAGTAAAGGACGTGAACGTAAAGAGACGTAAACTCCATAATCAGCTGTTAGACCTGTTATAACAGAGTGTTACCGTGAAATGTGGGCGAACTGCTTGTGAGTGCGTCGTAGTTATACCCTCATTGTTTTCAAGGGATTATTATGATCGCAGACTTTATTTCAAGCAACTCTCAGGGATCATTTTGCATGTTTTACCTCATAGCAAATCATGTTGCCTAGTTTTGAATGTGTTTCTCCCACCACCTCAGGCAGCCATTGACTTCCACTCATTTCTGCAGTCTCGTAAAAAAGTACCTAAAAGTCATACTTGTGTAAAAGTAAAGATATCGTGTTGAAATATTACTAAGTTTCCGATATTAAATGTAATTAAGTATCAAAAGCACCATTAAAAGTAAATTATACATTTATTCACGTTTGTATATACCGTAGTCTCGCCTGATCGACTGTCAGATCTGATATTAGTGTTTTTTCAGGCTACCGATAAAATAAATACATTTTAAAATGCTACTTTTGCTCTGATGCAGCGTGTTATCTGCAAAATAACTCGAAACTAAAGTAATCAGATTACAGTGGAGAAACAAGTACAATATGAGTGGCATAAGCATAAAGTAGCAGAAAATGGAAATACTCAACTACTCGATTAATACAATTACCTCAAACTCGTACTTAAATACAGTACTAGAGTAAATGTACGGCGTTAGTTGTTGAGTTACTCCATCACTGTCTTTATAAATTACTTTTTATGTTATTGCTGCAAATTAATTTTTACCGGCCATTTAAAAAAATACTCAGCGCAGAGTTACAAATTTGAGTGTGTTTTTTTTCTCAGTGTCCCAGGCAGCCATTGACTTCAATTGTTTTCACAACCTATTTGTAGACGCTTAAAAGTTGCTTGTCTGCATTAAGTTTTATAACAGTTACACTGATGTTACAATGTAAAAAACAGTGCAGATGGAAAGTGAAGGCCGTGCTGTGATGGATTACAAGCTAAAACTAGTTTTAAGAGTCTGTTAATTGATTTTAAGGCCACACAGAAATGAATAGAAGTAAATGGCTGCCTTATATAGCAGTGACATGATTTGCAGCAGTGTTTGTTTTATAAGTGTGTAAAGCTAATTGACTTTCAAATTGCATAGAAATGAAGGGAAATCAATGGCTGCTTGCAAGAGTTAAAAAAAACAAAAACATTGTTATATCCTTTAAGGGTCATTATGTTTTATGAACATTTTAAAGCAACTCTTCAGGATCATTTTGCAGGTTTTTGCCTGTGCAAAACAAAGAAAATGATCAGTGTGACAGATTACTAACTAAAGCAGATTTTAAGAGTTTTGCTAATCGATCTTCAGACAGCAAAGAAATGGATGGAAATCAATGGCTGCGTTAAAAAGTAGCGGAAATGCATTAAGAACGTAAAACGCTGTTGTATGACTTGCAATATTGATATATAATGACGGATATACAACATCTCTCCTCTGTGACTTTCATATTGCATAGAAATCAGTGGAAATCAATGGCTGTTTGCAAGAGTTTGAACAATAAGTCAAAAACTCAAACTGTTCAGCAAAAATTTAAAGCATACTGTATTTGTAAAGGAGATAAATGTTCAAACATATTGTACGGTCCTTAAAAAGCCTCCACGGGGCCCCCCTTTGTCCCCGGGCCGCACTATAAGACCCCTGTGCTACAAGGCCGTGTAGGTTTTGCATGTATTATACAGCATCTCCATCACACACACTGAATAAACATGTACGACTGACTGAGCGTGGCTAGCTCGCAGCAGCTCCGAGGCGTCTATAATAATGATCAGTGACTCTAACTTCCGAATGGGGGCCCTTTGCTGTTGGGGTCGCCCACTGTTGTTGATGATATGCGGCCGCGGGTGACATGTGCTATTCATACGCGAGCCTGTGTGGTCACGTTCGGCAGCCGGGAAGTCTTGATTCATGCGGGCATTATGCACGCCGGACGCTTATGGCACCTCTCCCTGTTGCCGTGCAGTCAGGCCCATTTGTTTGGAAATGGGTTTACATACATCTTCCTCCAAATGACTCTGCCTCTTCCCCTCCCTCGGCTTACAGCTCCTGCACACACACACACACACACACACACACACACACACACAAGCTACAAACATGCAACTGTACCAGAGGGCATTAAGGTGATGCAATCCACCCTCTGTCGGCCATGTTGGAGGTATTTAGCATGGGCAGCCGTGGTTGTAAAAGCCCATTATGCTTCTATATGTTGAACTTTAGCTCCTTCAGTAGGATCCAGTGATCGAGGAATATAATCATGTAATAATATGTAAATGTAACCGATCCAGTGACACATCACTCTTAGCTTTTAGCTCCTTTGCATCGGCTTCCAGTTGATTTTAAGGTTTTACCTCTTTTGAAGCACCCTGTATTTCTGGCTGTAGGATACATTTGTGAGCTTTTGTGCCCACGTGTACTGAAAATCAACCCCTAGTTGTCGTCTGGTCCGGAGTTAAAGGCCCTGAAAACCTGTTTTCTCAATCAGCTTCTTAATTTTAGCAATCTGATCCCACATGGGCACACAAATATAAGCTAAACTTTACATTTTATTGGTTTTTACACACAGAGATTTCTGTATTTGAGTTTTTCTGTTACTGGTTTGAAGTGGGCAACGCTCGATGATGTCACACACTTCTGTGGGCCAATCAGGCTTTCAGGAGTATTTGAATGAAGCGCTGATGACTGTAATCAAGATGAAGCAGCTTTTTAGTGTTGAATTCTTCATTTTCTTGTTCAGACTTTAACTTCGAGTGTTTAAAGCAGCTGCACGTAACTTTAATTCGTTGATTCTGGCGACACCTGTGGACAAAAGCGGCATGACGGCCACCGCGTCCTGTCGTAAAGATCTTGTTCTTGCTAGCGCACATGTTTGTTTTGAAGGAACACATTTGTAATACTATTTTCTTGGATACTTGTGGCTTCGTAAGATCAATAACTGCAACACTACTTTGTTTTAATGCCTATAGAGCAGCTTCTTTCCTCAGGCTGTGAAAATTATTTTAATTTTATGACCTTTCTAACCAAGATAAGTCGGATTCTGACCTGGTGACGGACATTAAGTACAACTAAATCGCCAATCCTCTACTGAAGGTCATAAAGAGGCACCTAAACATACATATATGACTGTTAATAACCAGTTAAAAAAACTCCTTGTGGTACATTTAAGAGATACATATTTTCAGGGGCTTTGAGGTTTCTACTTTTAAAGAAACTCCATGTTCTGACTTTAACATACATCTCTGAGCTTTTGTGTCCACATCCTCTCATGCACTCAACTCAACTCTGCTAGAAAGTTTTTCCTTTAATAGACTTGAGGAGGACTCTGCCTGCTGCCCCACTGACTTTTTAATATCTGTTAAAAACATTTTTTTTTTCTGAACTTCCATTTCTTGCTTTTTAACGTGGTCTCTTTTGTAGCCCCGTCTCTTTTGAACTCTTTTGTAGTTATTTGGGTCATCGTCTCTCTCTGTGTTTCAGTGTTTTGGCATGTGTGTGTTTTGTCGGTTCTTCTGTTGAGCAATTTGTAATTTACTTCTGAAAAACGCTGAATACAAATAAGAGAGGCTGATAGTGGTTTTATTAAAGGAACAGTTGGTCCAAATAATGCAAATTCAGTCTCATGCTGATGTCAGGTGACGTTTCGTTGTCCGCAAAACATTTCTTTGTGACGATAAAACGATATTTCCACCCTTAAGGCGCGGTCAAGCTTTTGCACGTTACACGGAGAGCTTGCTAGTGTTTTTAACTTGATAAGGGCATAAATAACGTCTTTTCACATTATTTATGTCTTTCTTTACAGCTAATCCGCCGTAATCCAAGTCACCAGAAGTCTCTAGATTCCCAATTGATTTTAAAAGACATTATTTACATCCTTTTTAAGCCAAAAGCCTTAAAAGCCTTAAAAGCCTTAGCATGCACTCCATCTAAAGTCGGTACACCAGCTCTACTGTGCGTCTAGGGGTGTAAATAACGTCTTAATTTGGGATCTCGGGGCTTCTGGAGACTCGGATTAGGCCGGACGAGCCGAATGGAGCCATTTAATGTTCTTTATTTGGTTGTTTCAACGCTGCTTTTGCTGTGAAGCTCCAGAAATCTATGAAACTTCACCTGACTTTCCATCAGCACGGGGCGGAGGAGGAGATAATGACTGAACGTTCATGTTGGGGTGAATTTATGCTACCGCTAACATTTCTCTGCTAAATTAGCCTGGTACGCTTTGAAACTATTACGTTTCTTGTTGATGAGTGTCAAAGACTCGACTCTACTCGTGTTTTTGATCTGCGAATCCACCACCCTTCTCATTAGTTTGTGACTTCATTGCTTCTTTTAAACTAAAATTGCAGTTTCCTACCGCTCTCACACAACTTATTTCCTTCCTGACCTTCTCGCTCTCAGACTTTACAGTCCTCGAGTCGAGGCAGCAGACGTGATTCCTGGACGTGTGACAACTGCAAAGCCTCTATACTAGTTTGATTGGCCACACTTATAGGCACACTCTCTCTCTTCCCTGCTTCACAGAGCTGCTGCTGCTGCTAGCCCCTTTTCCTCCTCCACCACCACCATCACATCTCCACCCTCCTCCCTCTTTCTTCGCCCAGGCCCTGGCGTGAGCGTTCAAGCCAGCAGCATCACAAAAGCGGCTTTGAGGGGATCGCACGCTGGCCGCCGAGTCCTCTGAGCTCACACCCTGCACACATTAGTCACCAGCAGCAGGCCTTATAGTGGGAAACAGTGTATGTCGCAGGACTCTATACCTCTCTCCTCTGTTTTTAGTTTTTTTTATTCTTTGAAGGAGGGTCTTTAGCTTGTATAAATGAGGATTAGTAAGAGGAGAGTTAAACAATGCAGCACAGACCGGAGCACAATAGAAACTTTGTTGTTGAACCGTGTTGGAAAATTGCCTCAGCATGGACTGTCAAGTCAAATATCCCTCTCGGCTTTTTTTTTGGCTTTTTTGGTCGTGGCACTGTCAGTTAGTCATTCCAGGAAGTGATGCTGAGTGTGTGTGGACATGTGCGCTCGTATCCACTCGTTTGCGTGTTTTGGCGAGCAAAAAAGAAAAGAAAAAAGAAAAGAAAGAAAGCAACACCAGGATTTGTTTTCAGCCGAGCAGGATCACATTAAATCTGTCCTTCTCGGGGATTTGATATAAATAGTTTTCACATTTTTTTGAGATATTTTTCACACTGCCTGAAAGGTAGTGTCACATCTCGGCGTCATGTGTCGTCAATTTGGGACAAAACACGTTTTTTTTCTTTGCTACTTTTTCGACGCGGCATATGGCAGCACACATGCTGGTATTAATATATATATCGCCTCAAACAGTATCACTGCTCACGTCTTCATTGTCAGAAAGACTGAAAAGCCTCGTATTATGTTCCTCCAACCTCCAAATCAAGGTCTTCCACAGGGACGCCTCCTTTGTATGACTGAACTTGAGATAATGCAGGGTGTCATGTAAAATGAAATTACATGCAGCGCGCCGTTCTCTCTGCTCGCCGCGGTCTTGTTCTCAGACTGTATAACCTTCATATTGTAGGTGTGAGACGAAAGCTTAGCAAAGCATGGCCAATTCTCAGCGGTTACGCCTGTGGTTGGCGAGCGAGGGGTGTTTTAAATTCAGTCCTCCCCGGTGTGCGCCGCTGTGTTTGTCGTAGACCTTTCGGATTAGCAGTCCACAAACACAAATCCTCCCTCCCTCCCCCCCCAACAATGACTCACGCACGTCTCAATACGTCGCCAGTGTCACAGAAACTCTGTTTAGCCTACATTTTTCTAGCTGGAACTCTGAGTGACACCGCGTTACGTAATCTGACTGCATGTCTTTGAGTCTTCTTCTAGAGGAAAAAGCTGCACCCACAGGAGTCTGTGTCAGAGCTGTGATCCATATTCTGATGTCTGAATGCAAAATGTTTGAGGAAACAGCTGATCTCAAGGTTAGGAAGCAGCCGCTCTTGCTCTTGTCGAAGGCAGATTTTTGTTTTAACTCTGTTGGGATCACTAAAAACAATCGAGATGCATAAAAAGCACTAAAGATAAGAGAGAAAATGTGTATTTTTGATTTTGGGGTGAAGTATTCCTTTAAAGGTATGGTTGTAGGGTTGTGAATCAGCTTCTGAATATAGATATAAGTTTAGAGAGGCGAAGTCCCTTCTTTCGATCCTGTTTGTCAATTTATAAGATCATTTTGCAAGTCAGGAACGTCTCAGTTTGTTGTAAAGATGCACACAGCACAATATATGTCACCAACGCCAACATGGCCGCCACCTCGGTACAGAAAAAGTATTAAAAAAGGTGAAAATGACAACAAATCTGTCATAGTTAGGTTCAGTTTACCCCCTAAATCAAAAATACATATGTTTCCTCTTACCTTTCGTGCTTTTTATCCATCTAGATTGTTTTGGTGTGAGTTGCCAAGTTTTGGAGATATCAGGAACTAGACGATGCTCAAACAGCTCTGTCCCGTCTACAAGTCATGACCCGGTTACTCAAGATAATCCACAGACCTTGCAGTTTCATGTAGGAACTATTTTCTTTGCGCGCAGACAGAGGCGTTCATCTACTCATGGATGAGATGCTAGCTAAATAAGCTAATGTTACAGCTCAGCCCACTAATGTTTACATCCTGTGCCTCTCTGGTCTCTGAGTTGATGCCACATTGAAAGAAACTCTGAAAGAGACGTCACATCGTCAGAAAAATGTTTGCTTTTCTATCTAAATGTAAAATATTGTATTCTTATTTTTTAATGTCAACATTAATGCCATCCTCCTCAGCTGAGCTCATAAGCTAGCTTTGTTAGCCTATAAGCTAAACTTTCCTCCTCTGTGTGATGATACCACTGAAATAAAATAGCTCCGCTTTTCACGTAGTAACTATTTTCTTTCTATCGTATCACCGAGCAAAAGGAAACGTGCAACTACTCATAAGGGCCTCGCTAACTAAGCTAACTATGCTAGCTAACATCAGAGCTCAGCCAGCTAATGTCACAAACCCGAGTCTCTATTGTCTTAAACATTATTAGCATCCTCCTCGTCGAGTCTCATGTTTCGTTATTCTCTATCTTAGGATGACAGAAAGTTTCTCTCAGTAGTTGAGATGACTGATTAGTTTCACGTCTCAAAACAAAAAAAAAAATCAGGAAAATGGAAATCCACGGAGCAGCTCTGGTGACAACAATCATTTTAAACGTGTGTCACCGTCTCTGGTGGCTCACCGCTGCGTTACTGCATCCCCGCGCTGCACTTTCCAGAAATCACCTGCCAATCAGACAGCGTGGGCGGCACTGTTTAGTCCTTTTTTTACATACATTTCTCTCTCGGTGACATTTCAGTTTCTTCTCTGTATTTTTCCTCAACTAGCAAGGCCGTCACTGCTTATGCTAAGTAGCCTCTTCTTCTTCTTCTTCTGCTGCTGCTTTCTCCAAACAAACTGAAAACACATCATGTTCCCAGTAAAGACTTGCCAGGCGTTTGGACCGGCGAGTGGAAAAGCTTTCATGAACTCACTATAGGCTGAAGTACAGGCGGTGGACGTCGACAAATGTTTGCACAAATCTGTTTTTTGGGACGAGTCGAAACCTCATGCAAACCATAAGAAAATGTCACAACAGTGATGTGGAGGAGTTGTGTTTTACTGATTTTATCTTGGTGTCTTATAGTAAAGCCTGCTCGTAACTTTTACTTTTATGATCCACAAAATACAGAGCTTGAAGAGTAAACACACTCAGGAGGAGCTGCTTCTGTCAGAGTTACA
The DNA here is from genome assembly GCF_040436345.1 of Pagrus major. NCBI lineage: Eukaryota > Metazoa > Chordata > Actinopteri > Spariformes > Sparidae > Pagrus > Pagrus major. Next base: position 18,757,632 of record NC_133238.1, read on the forward strand.
TTATTAAGCATTGTACATTATTAAATACACTAAACACAGCCCTGTTTCCAGCTTTGTGACTGCATATTTCCCATAATCCAATGTCTTTTTACATGTATTTAGCTGACTCCTTCAGTGTATCTAAAAAACAACCAACCTCACCAGTTGTGGAGATACTTGCATTCAAAGCTGATTTTCCTCGTATGAACTGTTTGGTTGTTGAGTGTAAAAATAGACTAAAAGAGCTGCAAACTGTACTGAAACCACCCAGTAAATTAATTTCAATAGAGCAACGTTTTCCGTCCAACAAAAGATCCTCATCAGAGCCGACACAAACACACTCAGGTGTTTGCAGTCGGCTTGATTAAGAATCAATCTGCTCTCTGAATGCAACAATCAGAGCCAAGCTGAGACTCTCGTAAGGTCAACGTGAGCTTCGAACAAAAGGCTGTAAAAGAAAACAAAAAGCATGTTGAATGTACGTCATTATAACAGGAATGTATAAATGTATGCGGAGTCATGTAAATAATCCAAAGAAAAAGACTTACCATGCAGTTAGACTTTAACAATGTGTGTTTTCTATGTTTTCTTTCATCTGCAAAGTAATTAGTGTTGTTAAAATAACCTAAATGTCATATTTGATTAAAGTCAAGTTTTACAAAATTAAAAAGGCACCCATTCAAATTGTACTTCGAGTATCTGATATTCAATGTACTCAAGTATTAAAACTACAAGTAAAAGGTAAATATGCTCCTTAAATACTTTTGGTCAACTGATTATTGAAATCATAAATTAATTTTAAAAAGTGCCACTTTGGCTCTGATGCAGCATGTAATCTTCAAAGTAACTAGTAACTAAAGTAATCAAATACATATAGTGGAGCGAAAAGAACAATATTTGACTTTAAAATGTAGTGGAGTAGACTTCTACTCCACTACACTCCACTACACAATATATAAAGTACAATAAAGTAGAAAATGTAAAGTATAAGTACCTCAAAATTGTACTTAAGTACAGTTTTTGAGTAAATGTACTTACATCACTGAAAGTAACTAGTAACTAAAGCTGGCAGATGAGGAGTAAAAAAGTAAAATATTTTATTCTGAAAGGTTGTGTAGTACAAGTATGAAGTAACTGGTTTTTGAAGTATTCAGTTTGTATTGTAAGTAAACGTAGCAAAATGTACTTGAAGCATTGAAGTAAAAGTACTCAATGAAGAGGATCTTTTAACGATTGTAGTTGGATGAGGTGGAGCTTATTTTAGCTATTTTTTGACTGGAGTTTGGTTTAATCAACAATGCATCATATTTTGCAGGATTATCGTGTGTTGTGTGTGTAAAAACTTGATTTTTAAAGTAACTTAGCTGTCAAATAAATGTAACGGAGTAAAAACCACCACGTGGAGTACATATATAAAGTCGCATCAAATAGAAATACTCAAGTGCAAGTACAAGTACCTCAAAATTGTACTTTCCTCTGCTTGGTTTTGTGTGTTTTTCGTGCAATATTCGAACATACTTTTTGTTTTTAAGAGTGCACCCATCTGATTCTAATGTCTGTTTCTCTTTGTCTCTTCCTCTTTCAGGAGATCCACAGTCCCCTGGCATCACACACACACACACACACACACACACACACACACACATAGACAAACACACACACACACACACCAAAGTTTGGTCCTCCTATGACTCCCCTCCTTGTCCCCCATCCTCCCCCTGATGCACAACCTCTGGAGGTAAGGGCCCTAGCTTGTGTGTGTGTGTGCGTGAGAGTGTGTATATGTATATATGTGTGTGTGTGTGTGTGTGTGTGTGCGTGCACGGTCTCTTCTCTCCCCCAGCAAAAGCGGACACGCCGTCTCCCCAGCTTCCGTTTTCCTCTGCACGCCCGCTGCTGGAGTATTCACGCTTCAGGCTGTTTTCTTTGAGAGAGAGAGAGAGAGAGAGACGGAGTATAAAAATATGCAAATGCTATTGTTGAAGCGCAGAAACGAAGAGGGGTGGAGGTGTGGAGGTGTGGTGGTGGTGATGGCGGTGGTGGGGGGGGCCAACCGCACTGCCGCCGCCATCGCCGCCGCCGCCGCCGCTGCTGCTGCCACCCTTTGCTGCTTCCACCTCCATCCATCCATCCTCTACATGGAGGGAGGGAGAGAGAGAGGGAGAGACAGCAGAGGGCAGGATATTAAAAATATGCTGAAAGGCCGCTATTGTCTGTTTCAGTTCAGGCCTTTTTTTTTCTGGACACACACACAAAGAGAGAGAGAGAGAGAGAGAGAGAGACATGCAGTTATTCACATAATGAAATCCATCACACAAACCACAAGGCCGGACCTGCAACTGTCCCAAAGAGACGGAGAGAGAGCGAGTATGATGTCCTGTCTACTGTACACAGTGTACGCAGATGACTGAACAGAGTCAATACCACCAGTCTGATTGATACATGTTACTTGAATTAAACCGATAGAGACAAGAGAAAGAAAGGAAAAACTTTAAAAGGCGTGTCTCAATTAAAGGCCCTGCTGCACCAGGGTCCATGTAAAAAAAGCATAATTTAAGGGTAAGTTTCAGGGTCCTCGTATCGTCCATGCTGACGATGTTATTCCCACTATAAAGAGTCAAAATTGAGATAATTTACTTAAAGGAACCCAAACAAATAAAAATTCAGTCATTACCTACTAACATAAAATGGCTTCATACACCCCGAAATCTCAAAGTAATTTCAAAAGACGTTAGCACATACTCAAAACGTGGTTAAGCTTGAGCTGTATGGAGCCATTTTATCTTTTTCTTGTTGCTCTTGTTTTTTTTTAACGTTTCAAAACGTAGTTAACAAAACATTTCTGGAGCTTCACAGCAAAACAGAGTTGCAGTTTTTTACTAAACCACTGAAGTAGACGGGGACTAAAATCATAAAATGGCTCTGTACAGCTCCTCTGGTGTAATCCAAGATCACAAATTGATTTGAAAAGACATTATTTAAACCCCTTTTCTGAAGCCGAAATCTTCACTGTAGCTGCAGAGCTAAAAGCGCTAGCGCCCAACTTGAATGTGCGTCGAGGATGTAAACAATGTCTTTTCAAATCAATGTGCTGCTAGAGGCTTGGATTATGAGAAGTATGGAGCCACTTTATTATTTAGTAGTCCCTTCTACTTCAGTTGTTCAGGAGAATGCTGCAACAGTGTTTTGCTGTGAAGCTCCGGAAATGTTTTGTGGACTATGGAAACTTCAGCATGATGACTGAATTTCCAGTTTTGGGTGAACTATTCCTTTAAGTAAAAGTCACAGTATTGTGGTGTAGAAATACTCAATTTCAAGTCAAAGTTCTGTCTACAAAATTTTTATTTATACAATCGGATCATTAGCAGGAAAATACTGTATACTTCTACGTAGTCATGAAGTATAATAACATCTCGTAGTGTTGTTGATTATCACTGTTGCCTTAATATGTTAGCAGGGTCAAAGTGGAGTTTTTGTTACTATTTAATCTATAATAATGTAATTTATACAGTTACTTTCCCCCCTAAAGTAACTAGTAACTACAGCTGTCATCAAGTACAATAGTTCTCTATGAAATGTAGTCAAGTGAAAGTAGAAAGTAGCAGAAAATAGGAATACTTACACAAAAACACACAAAAAAACAACAACAATGGGTTAAAAATGTATCTGTGCAGGGACAATATGAACACAACACTGGTACTGGGTTAACTTGACCCAGTACCAGTGTTTTGTTACGGTGATATTCTCACATTACTGTTGGGTGACTGGATCAAAACAAACCTTCTGATAGCTGGTTTTCTACCTAAAATTAGCCTAGCATCGAGCTATATTGACCCCGCACAGGATCAAACGTAACCCGTTACTTTTTTAGCGTGTAGGTATCTATTTTTCTCACATACAATCATGATCAGAGACAATCGCACACACATATATAAGGGTAGAAACTTAAAACAGGCTCGGAGAGAATGAGAGCGCAGGCCCGTGGTGGTGGGGAGCCCATCTGTAAAGCCCTCACGCTCTCAGGAAGACTTTTTGAAGTGATTATGAAGACAGTTCAGATCAAAGGATTTGACAAGTCTGAGTGCGCGCCAAATACGAGGCCGGGTAATCACACTCAAGCCCCTCCATACAAGATGGCAGTGGTCCCCCCAGCTGCTTTGCAAATGTAATGTGACACTTACGGATAAACAGATTATCAAGGAAACGGAGGGGTGGGGCCGGGCGAAGGGACCGAAAAGAAACGAAAAAAAATCTCCACAAGTTTGTAGAAACGAGAGGTTGGCGGCGTAGTTTATTTAATGAACTCTGGGGACGGGCAGTGTCAGAGAAACGATGATTAATTCTCCGGCGCCGATACAGGTCTAAACGATATAATTTGGGAATATTAGCGGGAACATTAGGTGATGAGGCAGTATTTCTCGTGGTGGGGTTGGTAGACTCGAGGCTCCAGAGACTGTTTTTTTTTTCCTCCCTTTCTCTTTTCCTTCACTAGTTATTATAGATTAATCCATAATCCTCACCACCTAAAGACATTTTTGTCAGTGAAGCTCAGGGATAGAGCCGGTAGAATTTTTTATTTTTTATGAATATATCTCTCCTCGTGCTCATTTCCCCTCAGCATGATGTCACATTGTCACGTCTCCTACTGAAAATACTCTATCGCCAGCTTCCTCTCAGATATACTGTTTCATAAGGTATTTTGGCAGAGCTGAGGTGGGACTTAGGAGTTTATGTAACAGGAAATTTTCCACATCATGTACACCTTTTTTTTTCAGCCTTCTGCCTTGCTAAATATGATGTTCGGTGCTCATAAAAGGACATAAAATGCTCATTTTAGTGGTTTTATGAATGAATTCAAGTAGAAGAATGTTGTATATAGCACGAATATATTGATGTCAAGGTATATTTATTATGTTTGTACTGTGTCATGATGTCAGATAATATGCTTGTGCTGTATTTGAAGGAATTGCTTGTGCCTGAGCTGTGTTGAGATTTTTCATGCCAAACTCCATTGAGAAAAGCATCGTTTTTATTGCTGTTTTGTTCTGCCTGTCTGTAAAGCATTTCAGCAAGCAGCATAAATAATCTGACCTATTACATGTCCAGATATATGTGGCATTCATAGTAGAGAAACAATGAAGTGTTTAGAGGTTGTTAGGTCCAAACTCCATAGAGAAAAGCATTGTTTTTATTGCTGTTTTGTTGGGTTAAGGTTCGGTTGAGCATTTTAGGACTGTAGTACACAAAACTAAGAAAAAATAAATATAGTCTTTTTTGCAGCAAAGACAATTTGATGTATCACATGCCATTGCTGTCCAGTTAAAACCACACATCTCCAAATTTTGATGATATGACTGAATTTTTCAAAAAGACAATTTTTCAACTAAGCAAAGTATTTTAAAACTTATTGGATCATATGAAAAATGCTCGTCTCTAAGCGCAAAACAGCTCATGAAAGTTTTAAACTTTGGAGATATGTTGTTTTCATGGGAGAGCAACAATGAAATGTTTATAGCGTTTTGTTTTTTTTAATTCCAAACTCCATTGAGAAAAGCATCGTTTTTATTGCTGTTTTGTTCTGCCTGTCTGTAAAGCATTTCAGCAAGCTGCATAAATAATATAACGTATTACATGTTGTCGCTGTCCAGTTAAAACTACGTATCTCCAAAGCTGGTGACGTTGACTTTTTCAGATTTAGATTAGTGTTCAGAAAGTGTGACCTAAAGTTTCTTGACTGGATTTTGGAAAATTCATCAATTTTTCAGCTACTGAAAATATTTAAAATCTCATTGGACTAAATGCTTCACTACTAAGCTAAAAACATCTCATGAGAGTTTGACTTTTCTGGGATATGTGGTTTTAATAGGAGAGCAACAACAAAATGTTTATAGAGGTTTTTAATGCCAAACTCCATTGAGAAAAGCGTTGTTTTTATTGCTGTTTTGTTCTGCCTGTTTGAGCATTTTAGGACGGTATAACACCAAATTCTGAACAAAGTAAACGTGATCTCCTGCACGGCAAAACAATTTGATGTATTACATGTTGTCCCTGTCCAGTGAAAACCATGTATCTCCAAATTTGATGATTGATTATATTTCAAAAATGGATTGGATTATCTGAAAAATGTTCAATAATACAATAAATGTTGGCAGTGTACATTTCTGCAAACATCAGATGTGTTAAAATGTAACATTTCTTTAGGTCCAAAAATCACGCAATATGCCTTAAATTACCTAGACGTGGCTGAAAATTTACCCCATGTCTAGTTAAAAATATCTGGTTTCTTTTACGTAAGTCAGCTCATATACTTGTAATCTGAACGTGATATGGCCCATATTGTAAAAATGTTGATATGACAACATTTTATTTGGTCAACAGGGTCAAAAATCTGAAAACAGCTCATGAAAAGCTGACTGTTCGGAGATATGTGGTTTTCACATGACATTGTCAGAATAATAATGGACTGCTGAGAGAAATGTCACTGATCTGACTGCAACACACCAGCTACTGTATGTTCATGACTGTCATTAATCTAAATAAAATAATAAAAACAGAAGCTTTGCTCTTCGTCTGTTTTGTCCTCTACGTGTTTCCACATCTTAAAAACAAAGTCCTCTACTTCCATCGTACGAGGCGATCAGAGTGCTCCTGAAGTGCCTCTCTCAGAGTCACCGAGTGTCCATTTGTCCAGTCAGAAGAGGGTGTGCTTCTCCCCGTCCTCATCTGTATGTGTGTGTGTGTGCTCTGAACGACCCTTGTGGCGGGACAAACGTCCCTTTGAGGGCGCCGGGACAGATGGACGGACGGGGCGAGTCAGCGACAGACACAGAGGACTGAGGCTCCAGTGTGGCCGCCGCCACGTGGCCTGAATCCCCTTTCATCTGCACAACTCGTCCATTTCCTGTCACACAAACAGACCGTGATGCAGCACGGGGGCGACGGATAGATAAATAGATAAACAGATAGATAGATGGAAGGATTGGCGTCTTGAGGTGTCACAAGATTGGTCCGTTTCCCTTCTTTCAAACAGCTTCCTGGCCTCATTTATGCACAAATATTTTCAGTTTGGTTTATTTGCAAAATACAAATGCCAAAAAAGCTGACAAGAGCACAGCGACAGGGAGGCAGGAAGACAAAACCGTGTGCGGTTGAGAGAAAGAAACCCCACGGAGCTGATAAAAATATCTCACCCCGAAAGAGAAAAGAGGGAGAAAGAAAAAACAAGTTCACCAGCAAAGACACAGGTGAATTTGTCAGAGGAAGGAAAATAGTGCCAAGAACTGATACAGAGTGGCATTGTTGATTTTGTTTCTGCATCAAATTATTATAAAAACATCCTTTTCCTTCAAATTCTTTAAAAACAACTGAATATACGCCTTCATGTTGGACATAATTCTTCCTGTAATGTCCCACAAATTAATCAATAATCTTTTATCAGTGTCTGTGAATGCATCATAAACCTGACACCACCATGCACTCCGCACAGCTTCGGTTCGATGTGTCAACAAGAGATGTCGGTTTGATTGGTCAGTACTGAGGCCAGACGGCTATCGATCGGCCGGTCATTAGGAGCGAGCGGCCCGGCGGGAGTATCGGCGCTGACACCGTTAACACCGAGCGCTGCCGTGTCGACCGCTCTTTAACGAACGGCCATCAGCCGAGCGGGACCTCGGCCATTGACCCGGCGGCTCCCTGCAATCCCTTACTGCCGGGCTGGAGTGTGAGTAAAGGGCTGTGGTGTGTGGTGGTATTGATCCCTGTATCGGAGACAAGTTTACAATCAGAGTGAGAGTGATTTTTTAGCTCGGAGAGTGGAGCACGCCAGAAGAAAATCCAAAAAGGGATACATTGAAACAAGCGCTTTTTGGTCCACTAGTGTATATTTTACACTTTGTTTCACACCACGCCGATGCTCTGGCTCCGTTTGTTTGTAATCTGCAAAGACTTAAAGAAATAAAACACTTCCCCTAAAATATGCTGCAGCAACTGTTGTGCTATTTGCGACCAAATGGAGCGAGCACGGATGAGACGCGTCCAGCCAAATTCTGCTCGCACGAACAGATCAAGAACAGGGAACAACTGGAGAGATTCATGAAAATCAATCCCTGTAATTAACATAATTACGTGTGTGAGAAACGTCCTGCAGTAGCCGGAGGTTTTTTTTACATGGAGTAACGGAGGTGTGAGTAACTGAACGATGACGACAGGGTCACCACAGAGAGCAGATGCAACTTTAAGCTTTGAATTGGTGAAGTTTTGGTGCTTCTGTTTACACATATTTAAAGAAAATTGTACATCCTGATACAGAGTATGTTAAATGTAGTAAAATACCAGGATGTTCTACTGTACCCTGTCAGGGTTATGGTGTTACAGGGTTAGGTTTGGGGTTGGGGTTAAGGGTCAGGGTGTTAAAGGGTCACAGTAAGGGTTGGGGTGTTAAAGGTCAAGGGGTTAGGTTGGGGTTAAAACAGTAGTTAGGGTTAGGAATAGTGGCAGAACAATGAAAAAACACATGACCTCAACGTAGAGAGCACAGACAGATGACAGCTCATTGGCTGCATTCCAGATCGCTTACTTTTTGTTTTTATGTCAAACTTCGTGCTTTGGACTCTGATGGATGTTTGAGCAAGAGGGTCAAAGCTGAAGGTGCAATGTTATAAAGAAATCCCAACTGTAAGCGTACACCTCCCATACTCCCGGGTAGACTTTAATTACCACGACCTTAACCAAGCATTAGCTACCTTAAACCAATCATACTCATACCGTCGTGTATTTGCTTTCACTATAATCTTTCCCTTCACTGTGCTGCTGTTACCGCATGAAGATATCGCAGAAGGGGTGAATTTTAAAAACATTGAAAGTGACGTTTTTGCAGAATTGTCCAATATTACCAATCTTGTCCGCTGATAAGAAAAGGAGACTCTGAGGCTCACCTGCAAACATCCCTCCCTCTGCAGCAGCAGCAGATTTATCTTGTATCATTCAACAGAAATGACAATTCCATGTTTTTTTTCTCTACGTCTCTTTTCTTCTATGTAACTTTAATATTTTGTCACATCTCCCGTCAAAGTGCCGCAGCTTCTAACAGTCGCAGCAGGCGTTCTCGAGGTTGAACAGGTGTTTATTTGATGACATTTGATGAACCTGTAGCTGCTGCCTGCCGTGCATCGTGAAGTCAGTATCTTCATACCCAATCTGTCTTTAGCCCATATTTTTGTCTCCCATGATGTCATATTGTTACAACTGACACCAAACTTGGCCACTTTCTGCCCGTCTGTGCCGCCGCTTCTGACGACATCCTATAAAATCTGCTCTCACAACTGAACGAACTCGTGCTGCGTACAGCACGCAGCATTAGCTAAACGCCTGGGATGTAAGCAAATGTATTACATGCTGTGTTTCTCAGGTATTTGACCATTTGGCTGATCAGACGTCTTCATACTGAGAGTTGGCAGAGGTACAAGTCAACAAAAGCGGATTGGTTCAGCACTGCCGTGCCTTCTGGGGTGCTTGCACATAAATATGTGTGTGTGTGTGGAGAAAGAGAGTAAGTGTGTGTGTGGACGGGGAAAAAGATGCGAGCTTGTGTGTGACAGCTCGAGCCCGTTTTTTGGCACGAGCTACTCTTTGAAATATCATTAGCTGTACTTATCAGATTAGTTTGAGAAAGGGATTAACATGATTGTGATACTGGCTGCCTGTAGAAGCGGGTTTATTCAGCTGGTTTAAAAACTGCTCAAAATATTTTAAAAAAGCTACTTTTTCTTAATATATTTTGAATCGAGGGGATAAATGATGCACCGATGGCTCTTAAAACAAGTTTATTCTGAATGAAGTCTGGTAAGTAACGGCGATCACAGACTGTCAAAGCGGAGGAAATGTTCCCCGACGTCGAGGAAGTGAGGGACGAAAATAGCAGATACGACGAAGGCAGCCTCGGATGTGTGTGTGTGTGTCAGTTTGAGTGTGTGTGTCAGTTTGAGTGTGTGAGCGAGAGAGTTGTGATCAGAAAGTGAATGAGCCATTTCACTGGCTGCAGCTCTCCTCTGTCTCGCTCTCTCTCTCTCGGAGGGGAAGCCTGAGCGGTGGACAGCAGTGGAAATGAGCTCGGCCGTGCAGTAAGTGTGGCGACCTCGTGGCTAACCCCGCACTGTTTCCAACGCTCTCCCCACTAAATGATGCCTACTGTATCCTGCCCAGGAGGAGGAGGAGGAGGAGGAGGAGGAGGAGGAGGAGGAGGAGGAGGAGGAAGGGGGATGGAGCTGGAACTACCCCAGCCTGTCTCCCACCCTCCCTCCTTTCCCAGTTTGCTCCCGTCAGCCAATATGGAGGGAGCAGCTATAAGGAGCAGAGACGTGATAATTGTATCTTCAAGGGATGTTGTGACGGTTCATTTGTGACAGTACTGGTGAACTGTGTGCTAAAGGTCAGGTTAGGTTTAGTCAAAGAAAACCCCACTTGGTTAAGGTTAGGAAAAGATGCATTTTGGCCTAAAATATCCGGTTTTGTTGCCACAAACACAGCCGGAGAATATCCTTTGATTTCATGCTTAAAAATGTTTAAACGCAGTCTTGAACGGTGGTCTCTGGCTTGGCAGCCTGACGTCTTCGCAAAAATATCCTGTTTAGTCGCCACAAACAAGGCTGGAAAATGTTCTGACGTAGTGTTAAAAATATCCAGTGGTTTCACGCTTACAAATGTTCAAACCCAGTCTTGAACAGTGGTCTCTGGCTTGGCGGCCTTCTTGTCTAACTCTGTTTATGTTCCCTTAAATGCAGCTGGAAAATTGTCCTGATGTCTGGTCAAAAATATCTGGTTTTGTTGCCACAAACACGGCTGGCCAATGTCCGGATGTCTCGTTAACAATATCCAGTGGTTGCATGCTTGAAACGGTTGAAACGCAGTCTTGAACGGTGGTCTCTGGCTTGGCGACCGTCTCACTTAGCTTAACGTCAGCACCATCCCCTCCTCAACAGCTATAATTAATATCTTTACTTACAGTAGATCATGTGATGACACCTGGACTCATTTATACTTATGAAATATATTTAAATTGTATATTAATGTTAATTAATAACATGTTGTCTTATTAAATCATTGTACATTATATTAAATGGAAATTATTCTACTTGTCTTTCATTAAAACTTCCAAAAATTCAGCCTGAATAGTTTTTTTTGCATCTTTTGAAAACTTTGGGATGTTGAATTTTAAAGATAAAGTTGTGTGGGTTTGAATAATGTGTTCCTGTATGAGTCTGTAATGATTAATGATCCGACTCCAAAACTTAAGTTAAATGCCTCCTGGGCTTTGGAACGCTGACAAATCATAACGTCGATAGAAATATACCAAAATATACACAATGTTCGGCGCAGCGTAGGTTTTGGCAGAGTTAAATTATCTGATAACTTCGAGCGCGGGCCAACTTCTCGCCAGCACCTCAACAATCCACAGAAATGCATTTAACTTTGTGTTCAAACAATAAATCATTAGAATGGATTCTGCCAAATAACCGTTTATGTTTTCCTACATTCAAGTTTTAAGAGCTTCATATAAAGAACAGCAACGACTTTTCTTCATGTCTGACAATGTGTCCGTCCTGCTAATATAAGTATACTTGTAGTATACATCTGTAGTACTTCCTCTCAGTTTACCTGGAAGATGTATTGGTGTAGTTTTAGTAGAAGTCTAATAAGTTAATGAATGTAATTGACAGGTGTTCATTTCTGGCTGGTTCTTCAAGTGTCTCCTCAATGCAAAAAACTCAAAATCTTACCAGGTTCTCTATATGGGGCTAATTTCTCGACACAATAACCTAGAAAGTAACATTTCAGTGACATAAATGAGAAGTGTTTTAACAAGACTATCACTTGTTCCATTAGCTTTTTATGAACTTAACATTTTTGAAGCATTGACATGCACATTTTTCAGGAAATACTGATGTATTGATATTTAATTGACATAGCATGACATTAAGTTTTTACATTTTATTGTTTTTTGGCTCTTTTACTGGCTTTATTTAAGGGCCACAGGTCGGGTATGAACCCTGGGCGGCTGCAGCGAGGATACAGCCTCTGTACTTGGGGCGTATGTTCTACCAACTGGGGTTGTTTCAGCTTGGCTACCAAACATTTTAGAGGGTTATTAAAATGTCTTTTCAAGTGTTGCATAAGCGTAAGATGACTGGGACAGCTTAAACCCATCCTTACATGAGCATGTAATCCTTAAACTGAAGCTAAAAAATAAACAAAGATGAACATATTGTTTCCGCAGGTCAAAGAATAGAAATAAAAAGTAAAAATTGCCAGAACATCATGATCTCCCTCCATAAAAACAAAGAACAGGACTTCACCGGACTTCACTGATTTAATAACCCACAATTCATTGCAGTATGGACGTGACGTTGTACAACTTTTTATGAATGGGTACTTGAATCGTGCAGGCTGAAAATAATACTCAACCACGTGAGAACACATAAATATTTAGAGGAATAGACTGGAGAGGTAATCCAAATGCATTTTATTATTGTAGACCCTAGGCCGAGCTATCAGGGGCCTATTTTTGCCTTGCAGTCCCACGCAGTCGCAGACTTGACGTGATGACAGTGAACACATCACGGTACCGTCGACTGAAGTCCAGACGGTGGAGATTTGGATTGAAGGATCCAAAACAGAAGTCTATACCTTGGAGACTCTTACCTCATACAGGTGCTGGAGCTCAGTATACTCCCCTACATACTGTGCTATAGCAATGTTGCATCACGTGCCGTATTCTGATTGGTTGGTTTGCGGATATGGGTTGTAGCATCATAGATTCACCACATCTTCTTTCACAGTCCGTCCTGTGGGACGCGGCGGAGTAGCTTCTGGAAAGTGAGAGGAGGAAAAAAAAAAAGACGAGGTGGCGAGATCCGGGGAAGCGAAAAGAAGTGAGAGCACGGAGAGGAAGAAACACACCTGTAGAAAGAGGGAGAGCAAGGTGAGGAGCAGACGAGAGGAAGAAAGAGGATGTAAGTGGGGAAAGAGAGAGAGAGGGAGCAGCAAACATCCAGCTCTCCTCACAGGGGAGCCAGCTGGGCAGATTGCATGTGAAACAGAGGCTTTGATGGTTGCAGGTAGCAGCTTTTTTGCCCCCCTCTTGCCCTCCCTTCCCTCCCTTCACTCCCCCTTCCCGGTTCCTCTCAGCGGAGCAACAGCGCGAACCAGAGCGGCCCTTCAGCAGGCACAGGTGGTATTGCTCACTCCAATTTAGCTCAAACCCCGGACTTGAAATAGCGCGGCTGTCATAGGCAATCTGCGGCGCGAGATGGACCGCTGACTCCGGCGGAGGAGGGTGGAGGGGAAGACGATGAAGCGAGGGAGAGCGGGAGGAATGGAGGGAACAGAGAGAAGGGGTGAGGATGGAGGAGGGAGGAGGTAAGCCCCCCCCCCCGCTGAGCTCTTCCCCATCCAGCAGCAGCACATGTTCAGACCGAGCTCGGTGCAGGCAGAGGTCAGAGCAGCCAGCAGTTTATTTATCACAGGTTCGGACTGACCGCCATATGGGGGGTCCAATCTGTTAGCGTCCGTCCTGCTGTCCGCTGGAGGGGCCAAAGGTGCAGGTGACACATGGGACAGCTGAGGGGGAACAAACTTTGAAACCAGAGTGTACTGAATATTATATCTGGTGCTGTTATATAAGTTATATAACCTCCTCTGTGATGGCAGCCATGTTGGAGGTCAACTAACAGCTCTGTGAAGTTAGAGAAAAAGATATTGGCTGTAAGACCGTGATGGTTAACCAGACGTAGCAACTTGCTAACCATCTAGCTAATTTCATTGGCTGCCCATTAGCTGATGAATTAGCATCAACAACAAACCAAAAACCAATGCTAGGGGTTCGGAAAACATGTTTAAAAAAAGTCCTTGTTTCATTTCCAAAAACAAGGCTGGAAAATGTTTCACCGTCTCCTTCAAATTATCCAGCGGTTTCACCCCTTAAAAATGTTTTCAAAGCAGTCCTGAACAGTGGTCACTGGCTTCACCTGCACCAGGTCAAAAGATACCATGCACACGGTCTAACTTAAGCTAAGCTAGTAGTCAAAGCTCTCAAAACCAAGCAACGACAGCCATCTAAGCAGCGTAGATGTACTGTATTGTACTGAACTTTGAACCTTTAACTTGACACTGACATCACATATCCATAAGTTTAAAGAAGATGACACCACTGATTACAAAGTCAACATATCACCTTCACCTCACTTGGAACTGATCAAAACACCTGATAGTTGTGAAGACAATATCAAAGATTCCTTTCCAGTAGATTGTACAGTGTTGACATCCAGTTCTTCACCTGAATATTATCTAACTCATCCCCAGAACAGGTCAGAAGAACATCTGGACTCCTTCTCTTTAAGCTGTGTCGACGAGGTTTTCCGCTCTGCGCGTGTGGAAAGAATCGCTGTCGACTGACGATACAAGCGTGCACCGCCTTAAAAGACACAAAAACGAGATAGCCAGGAAATATGAGTGTGTGCTGCCGACTTTGTTGCAGAGAAAGGTGTGATCGCAAGGTCCTGAAAATAAACCTCAAACGTTTTGAACCCGGGAGAGAGATGAGGAGAACGGATTTCGGTTCAGAGGGGGAATGAATCTTGGATCGTATTTTACGCGAAAGCTTCCTCTTCCCTCTATTTTTCCTATCATCCTCAGTGTCTGCCTCACTCACTCTTTTTCTCTTTGTCTCACCCTCACACACACACACACACACACACACACACAGGGAAACACACACCCATCTGTGGTATAATTGTCTTAAGTGCAGATGCTCTCTTCAGAGGTGCATTAACTGGTAATGCCTGCTTCTGAGGATCCCTGGGTGCCTGATATCCAGCGAGCAGACACTGAGAGCACCCAGCAGTGTCGCACAGCTCGCAAACAGCAAGGGATTTACACACACACACACAGACACACACAGCAACAAAAACAGGAAGCACACGATTAGAATGAGCTCAGAGAGACTGAAAGCGTTTCTTCTTCGACAGGGTGCGTTTAAAGCCTTGTTGTTTTCGCCCGCAGCTACAGCCAGCTCAGATGATGTCGAGTTCCTTACAGAGGCTGCACCAGGCTGCTTCGGCTGCATGTTAATGTCGACTACAAATATCTGGAAAGAAAAAGGAAAACATGCAAGCTCACTGTCGGCGCGTAGAGTTTAAACGCCAGCTTTGGTTAAATCAGCTAATTTTTTTTGTGTTGTTGTTGTGCTCAGAAAACAAGGAGGAGAGGAGCATCGTTTTTAATTTGATGATATATTTTCTTGCGTGTGAGCGAACGAAGACGCAGACGAGTGTTTTCAAGGATTTGACACCAACTGAGACACATTGTTGTTCTTTATAGACTCATTTTTAGGCATCGTGTCGCCAAAATACAACTAAATTTAGGGCTGAAAATAGGTTACATGAAATATACCGGGTATAATACCAGGGATGTGGCAGCGCGTCACTGGATGACGTTCGTTGGAGCAAAAGTTTGGCACAATAACGAGGCCTAAAGGTTTCCATTCAAATTAATGAGAGGGCTGCATTAATACTCAGCTACGTTTACCTCGAGGCCCGAACCCAAACTGTTAGACAGTGCTTTTGGTGTTGCCTTCAAAAGTGACCAATATGAGCCTTTTCGTCAGTGCCTTGCATTGAAACATACATTGAAACTAAAACCACTCGGTTAAGGACAGGGGAGGATCGTGGTTGGCAATTCTGATGGAAGAAACTGCTCCCAACCGGCTGGTGGACGTTCGGATGAATTCTGCCCTGTCGTCAGTAGAGCCACGAGACGACTCCCACGGTTGGGACCTTTTTCCTTGCTGCGACTGTCCAAAGTGGATCGGGTCGGTCGAGCTATGACAGCAGAAAACTTGCCTCTTTATGGTTTTCTCTGCGTTATATCACGACTGCAGGTGATACTTTGGGTTCTGACAGCTAGCTAGCTTGTTAGTTTGTCAGTGGTGCTGACTAGTGTGTATGTTAAAAATGTTATTTTCTATTTTACAAGTACAGTTTGAGCACTCGGGTCGTGGCCTGACGATCGGACCGTACAGATGCTTTACATCTCAGACCGCTTACAATACAAATGGGACTTGAACACGCCCAGTTTAACAGCGTGATTTGCAGAAACACTGCAGTGAACTGAGATCTTGTGGCCAATTAGACTTTTTTGAATGAACCAGCAGTGAAACTACAACTGTTAACTTTAATTGGCACTGCAGTTAGTCTGGATTCTTGATAGAGTGAAGGAATGTGGCTAAAACACACACATCTGTACCTAAAGTGCACACACACACGTATATATATATATATGTATAGATCTACTGTGTCTCAGGAGACCACGCTGAGTTCAGTGACACTCACGTCGTCCCTATCCGCCCAGAGCCCCTCCAGGTCAATACTCTTTCATCTGAGGGGGGAAAAAAACGGCAGCCTGTGCCTTTAATTAAAGAAGTGGCCGGCCACCGAGTTGTCCATCAGAGGCAGAGTCAGAAGAGAGCGAACGAGCGAGCACGAGTAGAGGGAGGGTAGAGAGAGAGAGAGAGAGCGGCGACTTTCATCCTCTGGCTTCAAACGCTCTGCTGAAAATGGAGTTTTTAGCCACTCCGGCGCGAAAACGTAGCGGACGGCCCTCGGCGCGTGACGACTCGCACCCCGCGGCGTCAGCGGGGAGCCTGCTCAAAAGCACCGCACGCACACACACATGAAAAGACAAAGACGATGAAAACACACACACAACCACACACACGAGATAGAAAGAGAGAGAGAGGGGGAACTAAGTAGTCGGTGTGGAAGCTCCAGGAGCATAATGACTGAAAACTGGACTCTTTTATGTAACGGCGCTGCAAACTAAAGCAACGGACCGACATCGAGAAGGGACGCGGTTAACTTTGGAGGGGCATCCGAGTCGTCTCTCCACGTTGACGGCGCTTTAAAAAGTACGATAGTACTCGTGCGTGGGCGTGCGTGCCAACCTGGAAACAAGATCTCCCCGAGAAACACCTACGTAAACTCTCATCTGCAACCGAGGTGACAAATGAAATCGCGTCAGAGCGAGAGAGTTGAAGATAAATGGCACAACCCCGGCGTGGAGCAATTAAACCTCTTTCTGTGCCCACATTATTCACTTCCTCCTCCTCCCCGCTCCTCCCTGCTCCTCTCTCCAGGGGGTCCCAGCCTCACTTTGTTTGTTTTAATTATTTTCCCGTATGCAAATGTGCCTTTCCTTCATAATTGCTGCATGAGCTCCTCGTGTCTGATTTGGAGAATTGAGAGGAGAGTTTCGGGAGGAGGTGGAGGAGGAAGATGGGGGTGAGGCAGGAAAAGAAAAGAAAGAGCACTGGTTATCGATTCCAGGGGAGCCATCTTTGGAGAAGTCATCAGCTAGTAGCGCTAAGGTAATCAATCGTTCATGTACATCCCCCCCACCACCACCACCACCCCTTCCTCCGTGTACTAGCAGCGTGAGAAGTGTTAATGCTACCTCGCGACATCAATCACACACTGAGACAGGGGCGGGGAGGTGGTAGGAGGCAGAGAGGAAGCAGGGGAAGAGGCGAACAGGAAAGAGGAGTGCGAAAGAGAAGGGATGTGGCAGGTTGGAGGGGAAAGACAAAGGGAGGATGATTGCTGTCTGACACTGGAAATCTTTGAAAAGTAAAAGACATGTTCGGGTGAAAATCACTTCCGCTTAAGGCCGAGAAGAGTTGAGGGTTTAACTGCCTCGCTGCTAAAACTGACGGGACCTTTGACATAAACACTGAAGCAAAGGGCAACAAAGACTGAATTCTCTGCAGAGGTTAAATGTTTCTAACATGAACAGGATCCATCGTATCAGCCCCGAGCTTCACCATGATTCACTCAGTTACGCCTGGTTGTTAAAATGTGATCTGGATCTGGATATTATATCTATGAAAGTGGATGAAATGCGTGTTTTCGCAAGGTGAAAATCTACCCTGCACCCAGACAACAATGTGTTGAAAGGTCACCGAACTTAGAAAGTCCTCCAAGTGTTTGCGGTGCTGTGAAGGTTTGGTCAGGTTGAGGTTTATGGACAGAGATGTTTTGGTCTAAAAATGTAAGCTTATGAGAAAATGACCCTACTAAACAGTTTCCTGATGAGTTGATGGTCTCAGTCTCTAGTTTTGAGTCTTCTTCAACACAGTGTGATGCTCAGTTTGTAAATTAAGGTCCTGTTTAGTGTAAAATAGACGATAAAGCAGGGTATGATTGTGATTGTTGGTGTCTCCTTGGGTTTTGAGTCAGATCCAATCAGTATATCCTCCCCAGATCCAAACATGGTCACTTCTGGCTCCAAAAAAAAAAGAAAGAAAGGTAGCTATGTCCGTGACGCCAAACTCGAGGTTCAAGATTCAAGGTTCAGGCTCACAATTACTTTGTAGAGTTGTGTGAGAGTTCGTTGTTAAGGTTCAGGGACAATCCTGCCCAGGCTTTTCAAAACTCGCTCACCATTGGTTGGAAACAAATAGCAGTCACCCGATGTTCAAGTCCAACATTTTGACGACCCGTTCATCCACCCAGACTTTGTCGTTTTTGGGGCATTCACTGAAACAAGTGATGCTGTCGTAGGACGTTCCTCGAGCTGGTCCCAGAAGAATAAGTGGAGCCCATACGGCAGCCATTGACCTGGGACCAATCTGTTTCCTCTTTCGTTACCGAGACATAGTCGCTCTGTAGTGGACGTCTGCGCAGCCGAAATCTACCTAATTTGTGTTTTAATTTGATGTTTTTGTAAACTAAAGTCTGAAAAGTTCAACGTACTTTGTACTTTTTGGACGAACCCTAAAGAAAGCTCGAGTAAATTGAGAAAATAAGCGTGTGAGGAATGTGTTTTTAAACCAAACACAGACGAGCGGTAACAATACCACTGCGGCGAGACAGAGGCTACTAATCATCTCGACTGTGGCCTCATCAATTCAGGATAATTATCTCAAGGTATAACAGTTAATTAGACAGTGATATATTGATGTTTGAAAATGCTACACATGCTACCTTTAATAAACACAACGCTCGGAAAAAAAAGAGCCATTCCTCATTTATCGCCTCATTGACAACAACGCTGCTGAAACTTAAAAATATCACATTTTTTGGAGGAAGATTGGCGGGAAAGTGACAGAAATAAATAAATAAATCCTTTTTTTTTTGCTACCCAAAAGTAGTCGAAAAAGATGTTTTGGGGCAGGTGTGTGTGTGTTGGGCCTTAATGAGGCATCCTAAAAAAAAAAAAAAAGCCAGAAAAGGATGGAGACAAATATTGAGAGGGAGCCGTGAAGATTTGGAGGGGAAGGCGAGGAGGAGGAGGACGAGGAGGAGGAGGAGGAGAGTGTACAGTGAGTTGGCTGTGTGCTCAAAGACAAGAGAACAAACCCCTCAAAGTCATTCGGCTAATCCATCTCGACAACACTGAAGCCTCATCATATCGACCCCTCCCTCAGCTGTACACACAAACACACACATATACACACATTTCACTCCTTTTCCTGACAGCCCCCCTCCACCTCCTCCTCCACCCTCCTCCTCCTCCAACCACCACCAGCTCCTCTGAAAGGAGAGAGGGATGAAACGAGCAGGAGGAGGAAGGTCAGGAGGGATAAAGGAGGGAGGAAGAACAGCTGAGGTTCAACCCGTGGGCGATGTGGCGGCGTGGACAGCCCCCTCCACCCCTCCTCCACCTGACTACTACAATAACTAGTAACCTCCTACGACTGATGGCTTCACTAGCTGACCACCCACGTTTTTGCAGGGGAAAGAAAAAAAAGGGAATCCTCCTCCGTCCTCACATGAGAACCTAACCAACCCCTCGCTGCAGTTTTTCAGCTGAAATTAAAAAGATGACAGATCTTCAGGTGCTCAGTAAGATTCATGGAGCCCCGGAGCCACTCAGGTGTTTTTTATTGGGCTATTTTTCGTCCTCCCCCCTCGTTCGGGTGAGTTCCCGTCCCAACGCTTGTCACTCAGCCTGATGAGCTGTCAACCTTGAGTCGGTGTCCAGCCTGAGGCCGAAGCGACGGGCGAGGGAGGTCCACCTGCAATTAAATGCAAACAAAAGTTCACCTCCAATTTCGAATGGGACTTCTGAAACACCAAAATAAGGCTCCATGACGGACAAATAACAAAGCTGCGTTTTGTAGTTTGAACCCAGATTATGTAACTTTTAAAAGACGAGACAACACATTCATCCACATACAAATAAAAGCTTAAATCATAAGGAATAAAACGCACTCTTGCTCAATTTAATGGGGTTTGCAAAAAGCCCGTAAAACTGTTGACAGGACACGAAGAACTGCAAACAATCTCAACTTCCCTCAAGACGAGTAAAGTCTATGAGCTGAGCGGGAACTAGCATAACCAGGAAGTAAACGCGGACGCTAGGAAACCTTTTTGGCGCATGTGCTAGGCGAGCAATTCTGGTTTGAATGGGCGCCATCTTTGCATCTGGTATCTAGTTAATTGACCAGTAGCTCATGGTGGCTAATGTTAGCAAAATGTAGCTTTACCATGTATCCTGTAACTTTTTGCAGCAGCGGCCACTGTTCCGCAAAAGTTATATAGTTGCAATTTTAACGTTTTCAGTGTTTCTGATTGTTTTGATAATCACCTAACTAGCGATGTTAGCCAGTTAGCTAGCCTAGCACCGTCAAGTTTAAGTTTACTGCTTGCTTCTTCAAAACACAGAGTTACTCATGCATCGAGGAGAAGTAAAGTCAGCCCTTTAACCATATCTTAACATAAAAAACAGTGTTTACTGTTATGTAAATGTTCAAAATCTCACATATAGAGCCTTTAAGCCCTTTAAATTGCATATTTAAGCTCCAGATACCTGCATGTTTGATGGTGTTTCATGGGTACAAAGCAGGTACACGTGATTACTTGTAATCTTTGCAGTAAGTCTAGAGCACCGGCACGTGCCTCCGTGTTTCAGTTTCAGGAAATTTCCAGCCAACAGTTTATAAACATTAAACATTAACAGGAATGATCTCCTGTTTTTCTTTAAACTCTACGTGACCCCATCGTCTCACAGTCAAACATGAGTCATAATAAGCAGGTTAAACGGAGTCGCTCGGTAGAAAACTCTGGGAAAATGTGTTTACTGCTGCTATTTTTGTTGCCCTTTAATCTCAGAAGTGTTCCTGCTCAGTCCTCATCCGACTACAATACAAATACGATGATAAGTGAGAGATTTTTATCGTCTGAGAGGAGAAAGATTGTGTCATTTTTCCAAAAAAGCCATACTCGGCTTCTGATATTCGTGATATTTCCTTAATTCATGCCAAATTGAGCCTATTATACATTTTGAAAATGAGCAGTCACAGACTTAATGAACAGGTTTACACATTATTAATGGTTGTTGATCAGAATCACCATGGCGACCGGAGAAGCAGCAGGCCACCGCGACATTCAGCCAAGCGTTTTTTTTGTTTTTTTTTTCTTTTTCCTGTCACTCCTCCTCCCCCCCAGCAGCAGCAGCAGCAGCGTCTCCTCCTCAGAACTCGGATGGTAAACCGCCGCCAGAAAAGTGAATTTTTCCTGTCCGACAGTGGATTGGCCGCCCCGTGGAGAGGGGGATTGTGGGGAAGGCAGGGCGCCGAGGCTCTGATGTTGTGTGGCCGTTGGCATCGTTCAGATGCTCTGCCCCCAGAACCGATGGCATTACTAAAGATTACCGCGCCACGCTTGGCAGCAGTGTGTGTGTGTTTGACTGTGTGGGTTATTTTTCCCCACGTCGGGCGTGTTTATGTGTGTGTGTGTTCGCGCTTGTGCATGTGCAATCGTTTATGTAGCTGGATGTACATGTGAATGGACTCTGAGTGTGTGTGTGTGCGTGCTGTGTGTGTCTGAGTGTGTGTGTCCCCTCTGGACAGCTGGCGTGCCAAAGCCTGTTGAGCTGTTTGTCACACTTCTCTCACTCAGGAGAGCTCAAACGGCGTGTAGAGGCCTTTCACGGCTGACATGCTGGAGACTGTACTGACACACACACACACACACACACACACACACACACACACACTTATACATTTTCCAACATTTTCTTATTTCAAAAAAATTGTCACTTAAGACGGCGTTTTGCGTCCGACGATCCGACCAGACAGGATGTAAACAAAAGATCCAGTTTTGAGTCTGTGTGTCCAATTATAGTCTCGTCTTTAAAGGAAAAATGCAACTAAATATGCAACAGACCGTGCATGTGAACGTTTTCCTGAGCAATCTTTCTTGTAAATCAAAAAAATGTAAGGGTAGGAGAGCCTCCTGGAAGTGCCTTTATTCAGTCGCTCCATGTCGCGATCGCAAAAATGAACCAATTTCACCCAAATCTCTTGAATTCTGCTGGGACTTTTCAGCAAATTTGACCAGTCATCATGGTTTTATTTGACTTTCACCAGTCGTAGTAGCCCCTTGTGCAAAATGTCGAGCCATTATGTACGTCACCAAACTCACTTCCTTGTTTCGACGCGAACGTCTCGCAACAAACCAACAAAAATCACTGCTGAAGACCAGAGAAGACAATTCCCTGATGTTCTGCATTAAAATGGACGTTAACTAATGAACACAAACATTTCATTAATTGACAAACAGCCAAACACACCTATAACGGCTGACACACGTGGACAAAAGACAAGAGAAATCACAGACAGAAGCGGTTTCATCCTGATCTATTGCGAGCTGAGTTAGATTAAATACACATCGGGCTAATAAGAGTCTGAAATAAAATGTTTGCTGTGAAAGCTTCAGTCAAAACATCAAGCTGGATGTGTAAGAAATCAAAAATGGAGGGCGTGTGTGTGTGATTATACAAAAAATAACTACTTTTGCACATTTTCACTCACTCCTGCAGTTTCATTGCAAAAAACATCGCGATTTTTGTAAAATGCTGCCATAGATTTTGATATTTTAGGTCACAACAATCCCAAAAACAAACTCTGATGTGTTTTGGCATCAAGCCTTTGTCAGGGAGTCAAGAAAAGAAGTCTGTGGCCTTTTCCCAGTTTGCCGACGGTGTCGTTTTTCTGCTTTGTTTCAATTTTTTGACACTTGGCTTGTGTTTGCTTCTAAATCTCAAATACACTCAAGTTTTTAAGGAGTCAAGTTGCCTTGAATCAAGTCTTAAAGGTACCCTGTGGAGGTTTTGACCACTTTTCACTACGTACAGACGATGTTTTAGGTGCGTGTCCACATTTTGTTCTCTCGCAGGAGGATGCATGAATGCACCAGCAAAGGCAGGGAAGATATCAACAGAATCAATACAGGTTTTAAAAATGTTAAGAATATTCTGTCTGGCAACTGTTTTACAAGGAAAGAAATACATTTAATGTTTTAATGTTTACAAGAAAACACCACAGGGCACCTTAAACATCGTTAATAATGCTTTAACGCTCAGGAAATATGTTCGTATCATCCGTCTGCTCGTGTTCTTTGACTCTTCTCAGCGATTAATCAAATTGAACGGGAACGATGTGTAAAAGTACAAAACTAAGACAGAAAAGTCTTTTCCTTGAACTGTTATTGTCTTATTCTCACTGAGCTGGATGTCAGTGTTGGATTTCCCTCCGTGCTTCTGCTACTGTTTGCTCCTCGCAAAGCTGCTCTGAGCTGCATCCCTTAAAACGTGACATACTGCATGGTGTACTTGTTGCAAAGCAAACACTGTAGGAGTCTGACATTTTACTGAAATCCCGCCGCAGCGTTCAGGAAGCTGACACACTGCTCTCCTTTTCCTGGTGTCAGAATATATGAGCAGCAGTCTGGAGAGTAGCGGTTCAGTATGTCTGCCCGGATACACCTCGCTTACACTCAGGCTTGGAACAAAAATATCGAGACTTAATAAATAGTGTATGTATTTGCATGCTGTGCAGAAATATGCTTAACTGAACGTGTTAGAGTGTGTGTGTGGTGTGTGTGTGTGTAGTATTTGTCTGTGTGTGAATGCATTTCTGCATGAACAATCCTCCAAGTATTAATTTGGAGCTGCTAATCCTTTTACATTCCCCTCCTACTCCCCGACGCTGAAAGGGGCTCACACACACACACACACACACACACACACTACAGTTTATACTGCGTTACAGACCTAAACTGTCATGGATTGAGTGGCCTTCCCTTCCCCCGACCCCCTGCTGGGTATTGAAATTATTCAGTTATCTGGCTCCTTTTGATTGGAATAATTTACAGTTCCACATTAAAATTAGCTTATTTTTTGTAAATTAAATGTTGTTCTCGCGTCTTATGTTCCACTTTATATTAAGCATTATCATGACAGTGATTTAGTTATCCTTTCTGTAGCCTGTTTTAGCAACTCTGATGCAACGAAGACCTGGCATGCTATCCAAAATCACACAATGGGGCAGCATTAAACGCCACAATGTCCCGTCCTGCCTGCCCGCAACAAAGACCTGCCGTTGTTTATTTACACTGAAAGCATAATCCCGCCCCAGTGTATGATTTTGGATAGTATGCCATGGCTTTAGCGTGGTAAAGTAAGAGAAGATGGAAAGAAACAGTGAAGACATGAAGATGAGGTTGGAGCGCTGCTACGTCTTGTCGGTATGCATGAAACCCAATGACCAACTGTGTAGGAAAAATATGGGATTATTGAGGCTGTGTACATAGCAACAGCTAAGATGTCAACTACAGCTCCCAAGGTGCATTTTTCTGACGTCCGAACATCCGACCACAGGGCTTAAAATTCAAAAGATGAGACGAGCTGTGATGGTGTCACACTCTGCTGCTCTTCATCCAAAACACCCACTTTCTCTGCCATAAGTGACACGTGTTTCAGCAGTAAAGCCAGAAAAATGAGGCATAGTTTGGAGGAGCTACCGGCTGCTGCAGCTTCATGCGCCACCGTTGCCATAACTAACCAGCGATCACACAATTCTGACACAACGAAGACCTTTGTTGACACCGCCTTTGTTTATTTAGCAGCGTAATGCCGCCCCAGTGTGTATGATTTTGGATAGCTTGCCACCGTTCTGCAAGCAATGGCAGCCAAGGCTCATGGGTAATGTAGTATGCAGTATTAAAATATTAAGTAATTTAAACTGGCGGCCTATAAATGCTAATAATGGCAATACAAAATGGGGAAAACACCGGAAGATACCAAATAAAGGACGACAAAGTCGGATGGAAAGGGGAAGAATGAGAAATGAAAGGATATAAGACTATAAAAAAGAGGAAGAGAAGACAGACGGCAGGTAGAAAAGGATGGAAAGAAAAAAGGGTCAAAACGTTTTTAAATAGAAGCGACAGAGGAGGAATAAAAGAAAGAGAAGTGTAAGAAAGGAAAAGAAAATTGATTATAACGGAGGGGAACGAAGGGATGAAACCAAGGGCAGCTGAAAGGGAAGGAAGGAAGAAGAAGGGAAGGAGGGAGTGAAAGAGAGATGTCCTCACTCTGCCTTCACATCCACGAGCTCCAGCAGTAAATTTCTTGCCATTTCATGGCCGTCAGCCGGGGCCAGTAAAACGCTGCCGCCGCCGCCGAGAAGAAAGACCCCGGGGGGCCGAGGTGAGCCTGAAGGACGAGCTGTCCCTCACACACACACACACACACTTGCTCTTTTTCTCACCAACACACTCTCATCTCTCTCTCTCTCTTTTTGTCATTCACACACACATTTCCTTCCTCCTCTCGTCGTCTCACACCCAATTTCTCTCGTCAATTTTCATCTTTTTTGCTCTTTTACTTTCACACACACACACTCACATGCCATCCTTCCCGACGAGAGGGGAGACCCCCTGGTGTCCCTGAGTCCGGAGGCGCCTATGTATCCCAGGGAGCCTTGCTGTGGGACTGCGAGGGTCACGGCCTCGGAGCCCAAAGTCCCATCCTTCATTTCCTCTTATTTCGGAAAAGGACGAGCAGGAAATTCCCTGGGAAAAAAGGGAAAAAAAACATAAAAATCAAGGGCAACTGAGTTAACGTGACTGTGTGTGTGTGTCCAGGAAAAAGGAGGCAAATGAAAAAGAAGAGAAGGAGGGAGTGTGAGAGATAAAGCGTATTAAGGGTGTTTGGGAAGATGAGTGTATGACCCATAAAGATATAAAGAGGCCGGTGGTATGGGCTTTCCGCAGGCTTTATCCATTAAACTGAGTCCCATGGCTCACAAATGACAGATAATACACACTCGGACTGGTGGTGACAATCCCTCTGTCGGCCTCGACGGCCAGTCGGTCAGCACACATGTAGTGTTAAATCACTGGAGAGAGAAAATTTAGGAAAGTGGGACAAAGAGAGACAAAGAATCTGACACAAATATTAGAAAGCGAGACAGTATTCAGATGTTTATATGCCTGTTGTGGCTTCTGATGCTAGTTTTGCTCATAAATGGGACGTTGGGATTTAATTTTATGGTAAAATGTGAAAGTATGCAGATAGTAGATACATAGTTTTACTAGAATAGGTAAATCAAGCACAAAGCTGGTTTCACAGGTAGATTTACGAAGGCAAAGAGCTCTTATGATTGATAAAACAATGAAGGAATGTGAATCTAATGAAGTATTTTGAGAAACTGGTTCTCCAGCACATCAAAAATCACAGCCAGTATGCTTTCAGCACCAACAGATCCACAGAGGATGCCATATCCACTGCCCTCCACTCAGTCTCCACACACCTGGAGGATAAGAACAGCTACAAGGAGCTGATTGTGGGTTAAATTTTACACAGGAGCAACTAAAAGCATCCTGACTGGAAACATGACAAACTTGCATGGTTCGTGCACAGCCCAGGACAGGACGGCTCTACAGCGGGTGATTAAAACCGCCCAGAACATCACTGGTACCATCCACAGAGCATCAGTGACATCGGTGAAGTGAGACGTCTGCACGGAGCCCAAATATACCTGGATAAAATAACTCAAACCAAGTTTTGTTTAAAAAGAGATAAAAGTGAATGTTTGCTTTAATGATTATGAACTCAGTAGATTAAAAAAGACTCTAATGTACTTTTTGCTCACTTTCCTCAGGCTGTCTTAACGTACTATGAACCCAAACCGATAAGTAGTCTGAGTCTACACACCTGTGGAAGGTGAACCCGGCACATGCATGTACACAACAGCCACTTCTTAAGTACTCATGGATGTATACTTCAAATTATAAATTCAAACAGGAGGACTCAGACTGACATCTCTCGTATTTTGATTTGTCAAACACAGGTGCACCTAATAGCATTAATGGATGCGTTGCATTGCAGTAATTGCTGGATGGGAGTCGTCATTAATGTCGCTGGTTCCACCTGCTATACGAAGGTTTGAGATTCATTTAGGATTGATAAACAAACACGAGTGCTCCGGTGCTGTCGAGACTTCAGAGATTCAGGTTGGAGAGATTTATTCTGGAGGCAGAATGACGTGAAAAGTAGCAGATGGACAGACAACGACCGTCTTTGAACAGAGGAGGTGGCCTACGACGTTACTTATCACCCACCTACAATGCAGTGCTGAGTTCCCTCCCCAGACAGCCTAACAACCATTCACACCTGGGCTCACCTAGCCCTAGCAACCCACATGAAGGCCGGTTGGGTCAACGACCCACATGAGGCCCTAACGACTCTGAAACTCAGAGCTCACACGTGTCCTTAATGACTCTGTAAGGACACTCCCACACAGAGTTTAAAAGCCTGCAGCTCCCCTCCAGTTAGTTCGAACTGAAGAAGCCTCTTGGATGAGAGGTGAAACTGAAACAAGTCCAGTTGCCTACGATACAGCACAATTATCATGACCTGGATGACTGAGAACCTTCATCAACATTTGAAAACTTGTATGGACCAAGCTTTTTACTTTTACTTTTACAATTTGTTCATTTATTTTATAAGCGTACAAGAAACGTGCCATTGATTCAGTTATTTTAAAGTCCAGAAAACAACATTTCGAGAGTATCCAGCTGCTGTGTCGTGATACTGCATCGAGTGAAACAGGCGGGACATGACGACGGAAGGAATTTGGTTTTAAAAAGTTAAAAAGTGGGCGTGAGTGAGGTGGCTAAACAACCAAAGATGGCGTACCATGCTGTTGCTAGCTAGCTAACCATTTAATCTATAGCAATACTGCTAAAAATTGAAGAATGATTATTGGTTGAAACATAAGCTGATGTAAGGGATTGGATTTTGATACAAGAATACAAAGAAATGGATGTTTTCTATCGTTTTTGGCAGATTTTGTTTAATCGGTGCACAATACGACCATTTCATCATGACTTCATAATTGAAATTGCACGTTGGTGCGTTGGCAGGAAATTATTTTTGGTTTCGGGTTCGAAATTGGGCAGTAAAATGTTGGGTTTTGCTGGTAATATTTGACGACTTTCAGACAATCTGGACCAACATTCACAATCTGCTGTTGTTTTAATGTGTACAGGAGGAAGTATTATGGCAAAGACAATCCATCACACTTAGCTTTGACTCCAGTTTCACAAACAAAATATACTTGTGAGCCCATGTGACTCTTTC
Source organism: Pagrus major (assembly GCF_040436345.1). NCBI lineage: Eukaryota > Metazoa > Chordata > Actinopteri > Spariformes > Sparidae > Pagrus > Pagrus major. Next base: position 18,786,090 of record NC_133238.1, read on the forward strand.
CAAGCTTTGGCTTCTTTATAAATGGCCTCAATACAAAAAAGAAAAATGGAACAAAAAAATCATCTTTTCCACTTTGTTTTGGACTGGAAACACTTGATTTGGCTCCAAAAAGGCGACTGGTGTAAAAAAAAAATCTCTCCTTGTTTCGGCAGGAACGCCAAAGATATGGCCAAGCGCTCCGCAAACAGATGCAGCGCGGGGTGAACAGGTGCCCCGCAGGAGGTGGAGGTCCTACAAAGAGACGGAGGTGTGTGTGTGTGTGTGTGTGTGTGTGTTAATGTGTGTGTGTGTGTGCCAGCAGGGCAGCAGAGGGCCAGGCCTGTCTGAATCCCCTGACAGCCACTTGTCACTCTCCCCTCAGACCATCTGGGCCCTCTCCTCTGTCTTATCTCAGCACACACACACTGACGCACACACACACACACACACACATGGACGGACGCGCTGCACCAATGGGAGCTGGTGGTGACAGTGGTGATGGCGGGGGTTGGGAGGGCAACAGATGCCAGTTTCTCCGCGTTTGTTTCCCTCCATGATTTTCACCTTCCCACCTCCCTCCGTCTCCATCCATCCATCCTTTCCTCTGTCTTCCTTTTCCTTCTTCCTTCTTCACTCCATCCTCCGCCTCTGTCATGTCCGGGCCAGCTGGCATCTCGACGCTCCTCACCACTCTCGCTCTCCGAGCCATATGCTCGGAGCTGACCTCCACCGCTGCATTAGAGCAGGGATGTAGTTTTAACACAAGGCAACGATTCATCGGGGACTATTAAACTCTCTTGAAGCAGTATGTGGCAGTTCAGTTAAAAGCTGATTCACAGCGAGACGAGCTGCAGGATTCCAGCGTGACTGATTAACTGAAGACAACCTCACTTCACACCGATACGATTACAGTGGCGACTATATTCCTGTATGACTACATGCTTTCATTCATGTTTGTCTGTCAGATTAAGAGTTAAAGATGCCTCCACCCTGTACTATAACAGCAATATAGGAGTTTCATGTGCAGAGTCTAATAAAATCTTTGTCTCAGCCTGAAAGATCAATTTTAAAATCATGTCAGCTGCAAACTAAATAGAAAAAACATGCAAGCACTGCAAATAGATCTGTGTTTTCCAAGGATTAAAATCTTAGATTTGGAAATATAAGTCATTTACTGGCATATCCTCGCGCAGCGGTCTTCTGCCTCTTCCAAAATCTGTTCAGTGGTTTTTGTGTAATCCTGCTGACGAACCAGCAAACAAAACGGACACGGGTGAAAACAAAACCTCCCTGACGGAGGTAAACAAAGTGTATCATATTCTTAAATTGATTATAAATGATCATAATTGATTATGAGTCTTGATTTCTGTCTGCCTAGCTACCAAATAATTATAAGTGTGTGATCTTTTATGTAGCTATAAGGTTTTATTATTAAAAAAAAATGAGGGACATGTATGTGTATGTTTATGTGCGCAGCATTTGAGTTCAAGACAAATTATCCCACAGGGACAATAAAGTATATGTTATGGTATTGTATTGTACGGTATGGTATGGTATCATATATGGTTTTGTATGGTATGATATTGTATTGTATTGTACCGTATCGTATGGTTTTGTATCGTATCATATGGTATGGTATCTTATCGTTTTATATCGTATCGTATTGTTTTGTATCGTATTGTATTGTATCATAAATAAGATTGCATCCAGCAATAACAGTATTCTCTGCAAAGTAATCTTCTTGCAATACCCGCTTGACAGGATAAACCTTTTTCATGTACTCCAAGTAACTGTGAGAGGTGCACCAAACTACAGGCTTTGATTTCTCTCTTGCTTTGAATGTGCTGAGAGGCTGGTGAGAAACATAAATTGGCTTCAGGGTTGAAAATGTAGACAAATGAGAGGAAAACACAAAAAATGTTCATGTTTCGAAATGTGCCACCGGTCTGTAAATACACCTGCAAAAGAGTCATAGTTCAGTAAAAGCAAAGACATCGTGTTAATATATTACTTTGGTAAAAGTAAACATATCTGATGCAGTATATAATCTTCAAAGTAACTAAAGTTATCACAGAAATTATTGAAGTAAAAAGTGTCCTCCAAAATATAGGAGTAGAAGTATAAACTAGCAGAAAATGGAAAAACTCAAGTACAAATACCTCAAAACTGTACCTAAATACAGTACTTGAGTAGATGTACTTAGTTACATTCGATCACTACATCCTATTTAACCTGGCTGAGTCGATCTGAAACGATTTTCTATGAAAGTAAAGCAGTAACAAACAGTCTCAAAGCGCTTTTCCAACCTTGAAGCCATTAAAATCCAAGTTACTCGATAAGAATACTCCAAAGTACCGGTCCCACCTTACTCGACATCGTTCCTATCGCTCCACCTCGTGACGTCTCGGAGGTTTCTTGGGTCAAAGAGGAGCTAATTAGCCTCTTCCTCCTCCTCCTGCTTCTTCTTCTTCTTCTGCTCTTTTATTTCCTGTCCCTCTCTTCCACTTCCCCTCCTTATCCATCTCCCCTGCGTCCACTCCTCTTTGCTGTTTCGAATACTCGCGCACACCTCTCCTCCTCCTCCTCCTCCACCTTCCTCCTCTTCATCCCTTCGGGGAGGACACCCCATCACCAGTCTAGACACATAACCAGTCCCAGCCACGAGTGACAGCATCACACACACACACAGACACACACACACACACACACACACACACACACACACACACACTACTCTCCACCCGTCACATTTACATTTCAAACCTCCTGCGCTTCCACCAACACATCCATTATTTACCAGCCTCTGGCCAAAGAGGAGAGCACTGTATCCACACTCCCCAGGTAGAGTGTGTGTGTGTGTGTGTGTGTGTGTGTGTGTGTGTGTGTGAGGTACCCAAGTCGGCTGCACTTCCTTCCCTCGGCAGCCTGCAATTACATTTTTACAAACTTCATAAACTAAAATTCTCCCTTCCTTTTCTCGTTGTTGCTTCCTGCTCTCGCTCGTCTCGATCTTTAAAAAGTCGATTACGTCCCGTTGGCGGCGTCAGAACGACTGAACGTCACCTGAAGTCGATGGAAATGAAAACGCAGAGTGGGTTTTTGTTTTGAAGAACACGAGAAAAGGAAGTGGTTTGACTCCCGGTTGGAAAAAAGTGGAGTTATGGTGGGTTTTTGGTCTTTGTTTCGAGCCACTTCCATGTCAGATTTTTGTTGTTTTATTTTGGTGGGGTATTTTTAGCCGTCTCCACAGTTGTGTCTTTAAGAAAAGAAAACCTCTCTTCCCTCAGTTTCCTTCTCCTTCAATGCACAGATAACGTTTTTAAGGCATGTACTCGGCATGTACGTTCGTGTGTGATTCATGCTTCGCACCCTGACCGCTGTCTGCGAGCGTGCGCCCGACTGTTTGTTCATAACGTGCACGATTCACACCCGGGGAGGGAGACAGAAGAAGCGGCACATTCTGTCCATCTTGCACACACCTCCTTCTTGCTGTTTTTCTAGCCTCTCTGCACCTCCTGATGCCTCCTCACACCTCCTCCATATGAGGTGAGAGCTCAGAACGAGACGTTGACTCTCGGTTGTAAATTGTTTGTGGAGGATACGACTGATTTTTTTTGTCTCCGAACAGCATTCAGCTTTTTGTGTCTCGCTTTGATCTGTTATATTAAGAGAGGGGAGTCAAAGCTATTGTGGACTAGCGGCTATGTAAAAGGGTGTGAGGGTGGCCTAGTTAAAGCACTCATAATGGATTACATTAGGCTATAAACACACTCTCCTCCTCCTGACTTCTCTGCCCGAGTCACCTAAACGAGCCAGTAAATGAACGGTTGGGTTGGTCCCAGTGAGGTTTCACCAGCAAATCCTCTCGACTCACAGCATTGTGTTTCTTTGGTGAACATTGCATATGTCTTTATGTTTTCTGATATCCTGATTTGTCACGTCTATTTAAAGGATTAGATTTTAAAATTGCGTAAAGTATACACGACAAAGTCCAAGTTAGCGTGCAGGTGATACGCCAATCCTGGAAAACAGATGCCTCCAAATACTAAAATACCAAAGGTTTTCACCCAGGAGACCAGTGACTGATGGAGTAAGAAACATATTTCCTTGAAGCATTTTTGTGATATAAGAGAAAGTTTCCAAACAAGCCACCGTGTTGGTCTGGGAAGTGTTTGCACGGCTGTAGCAGCTGTTAGTTAGTTGCACGCCCATCAAGCGTCGAACATCACCCCTGTGGACACGTACCATTACTTTTACGAGGTTTAGTGGACAGTCGAAGTTCAGTATCTCACACTGCAGATTTACTTCTCCAGGGAATCGCAAGAAAATGGTGCGACCCAAGAGACTGAAGAACAGTTTTTAGCTGAAGACTTGAGAATTGGCCTATTTTATGTCTTTAAACAGATATTAGTTCTGTGAAAGAGTATCAAGGACTACAACGTCTTGGAAGAACCATCTGTACTAATCCGCAGCTGAAAGTAGTCCCTAGTTTTAGGAAGTTATTAACCTTTTTAGAAATTATATTCATGTGTGTAACTGCCACAGACAGGGTGAAAAGTCAGATAGTATGAAGCGAGATGGACTGAGACATGGTTGGTTTTGGTCTTGTCGCTGATTTTGATTGAAACATCGAACCACAGTGAAGAAAAGAAGCACCAAGTGATCTCAGCAGATCTCAGAACAAATGTGTGATGATTCCTCTGATGCATGTGATGTTTTATCAAAACACTCCGCCTTGAATTAATACGGATCCAACAGCTCCCGCTACGGACCGCAGGCCTCTTCCTTCATCAGTGACACGCACCAAAGGATTGTGGGATTTCTGGCCAAGCGTCTTGGCACGGGCCCCCGTGGTTGGCTGCTGCCAGGGCGATGAAGCGGTGTGATGTTCTCTCCAGCAGACCCCCGCGATCGCTGCGCCGGTAGACCACAACAACACACCTTGGCCGGCTTTCCTGGCTCGCGTCCTGCCGAGCCTCGAACACCAAAACAGCGTGCGCCTCCTCTTCCCTCCCCTCCTCCGCTCTCCTCACCTTCCTTCCTCCCTACAGTCTTGTTTTCTACTTTACTTTCTCACCTAGCCAGATGAGCGTGCACTGAAATAGCAAGCGGTGTATATTTGTACGTCTAAAACATCACAGAGATGTCACAACATTGGTGATGCTGAGTGTTAGACATCGCGCGCTGCCTTTAATACCGCCGCCTCGAGTCTTGCAGCCCGTACTGTGGACAGCAGTCTGTTCGTTCACACCTCTGCAGCGCTCATATAAGGTGTGATAATTTCTCAGAGCAAAACAGCAACGAGTTTGTCCCGTCGGTCAACTCACCTGTTAACTTAAAAGCACAAATTCACCCACATGTACTCTCTTAGACTCTGCAAGGGAACAAGTCGTCCTTTGTAAAACATCAACAGTTACAATTTTAAACAATTTTTTCAGGGAATTTAACAAATCACTCATACAAAACTTCATCTAAAGAACTAGCTAATTGTCGTCTGTTGTTTAAGTTTGAAGCATTGACACATGACCTGACACATGACTTGACGTTAACATGCCTCTTACAATTGCCGAATTTACAACAAGGGCCAAAGAATTAAGAATTTGTCATAGATGGATTCTCACAACGTTTGTAAGTTTCTCTCAGCTCAACAGCTCTCAAAATTGAGAGGTTTTTTAAAGGGAGTCTGGACTTTCTGCACAGGCGCCAACAAAGATCTAATTTAATTGCTTCATGTGCAATAACAAATTTTGCATCGCTGTGACAAGCAAGGATATGGTTTAAAACACAAACACAAACACACTTCTGCCGAACTTAAAAAAAAAAAAGGTCCAAATATTTAAGAATTTGTTGTTAAGTGTTTCACCAAGTTCGTAAAGTTTCGCTTAACGCAACAGCTCACAAAATTGAGAGATTTTTTAAGGGAGTCTGGTTTGGTTACATGTTACTATACTGGCATGTGTCTCTACATGCATGACAAGTGATCACCTGGGTTTGGATCTTTACACAAAGAAATAAATAACTCAATGTATAACTTTTGCAGAATTCACAAGAAGATCCAAAGAATTAAGAATTTGTCTAACAGCGTTTCACAAAGTATATAAAGTCTCTCCTCACTCAACATCGCTCAAAATTGAATGATTTTTTAAGGGAGTCTGGTGACTTCCTGCATGGAAGACAAAGAAGTGGCCTACAGGTAATTGTCACTATTTACTACATTGGTGCCTGTAAGTGACCACTTGTGACTGGATCTTTACATGCAAATAAATATGTAAATCACTGGGATAAACATGTTTAATAAACACTGAAAGAAAGAAAGAAATTAATGTATAACTTTTGCCGAATATGCAAGAGGGCCCAAATGTTTAAGAATTTCCTATAAAAAGTGTTTCATACATTTTATAAAGCTTCTTCTAACTCAACAACTTACAAAATCAAGCAATTTTTAAAGGGAGTCTGGTGACTTTCTGCAGGGGCAACAAAGAAGTAGCTTACATTGGTTACCGTTTACTGTATTTGTAAAATTTGCCATCAATAAAATGTTGTCTTCTTTTTTCATAAATTTAGCTTAAATGCTAAAATCAGGCAAACAAACACGATGCTTTTATACAAAGAAAGAACTTCATGTGTAATGTTTGCTGAATTTACAAGCAGTTGTCATAAACAGCATTTCACAAAGTTTATAAAGCGTCTCCTAACTCTGGAGACTTGATTACTGTTTACTGTATCTGTTAAACTTGACATGTTTGCAGTAAATAAAATGTGAATGCACCCGTTACCTCACAGCAGTCATGCTCCACTAAAACACGGCTGGCTGCTCGCACTTCAACAGAGACACCAGTTTAGCCGAGCTACCACCGAAGTCAAATGGTTTCCAGGCGAGTGGAAACACATGGAGGTGATTCAGACGTACTTTTGCTGTTTCGCAGAAAGACTCCTAATCTCCCGCAACATGTGTGGGCCATACATTTGTTCTGTCTCTGTTCGGGACATCCTCCTGGCACGACTACAGTCAAGAGGTTTGCGCCGCACCTGTGCGTCCTGCTCCTGTGTGACGGTGTGTGTGTGTGCGTGTCGATTCAAATTAAAAGCCCGTGGCACCCGGTCATCTTTAAACGCACACAGCTGCTCTGTGAAAGTGTAAGAGGGAAAGCAAACTGTTTTTGCACACACATTTGAGTGTAAATCTGATCGTGTACGTGCGTATATGAAAATTACATCACTCGGACATCTGCAGGACCGAGGCCCCCCTCGAGGGCAACGAGGTGGCCCAGTTATCTTCACTTAAGTCTGATTCGCAACAAAGCCTGACTTGCGGCACGCACGCTGACTGCCTGCTACATAAATACAGAACATAACACCTGTTCTGTAATCCAAGGTCAGAGACTCCCTTTAAATGTGTGTCGTTCACATCAATACACAGGACCTGATGGTACGATGCATTTTCCAGCTCATCCAAAAGGGTTTGTAAAGAGATTTTTCAATCCATAATCACCAAATTTGGAGAACTTTAGTGTTCACTCGATGGGTAGGGTATGAAAAATTGTGATCTGATAGTAACTTAAGCTGTCAGATAAACGCAGTGAGGTAAAAAGTACAATATTTAGCTGGGAGATGCTGTTAAGTAGATTTTTAAAAGTTGCATGAAACAGAAACACATTTCCTTAAAATTGTACGGTAGTTGAGTAAATCTACTTAGTTTCATTCTCCTGGGAATCAGATTGCTCAACAGGCTGGAAAAAGAGTCACATGGAGTTAAAATGTGTAAAAATGGAGCTCGACCCTCATGATATTTTTGTTACCTAAAATAGTTTCTGCACTCTGAAAGGGAACAGGAACTTCTTCGCCTTCAAGCATCTCCACAGCTTTCTTCAGACTACTGTTGCACATATCACAGAGGTTTTCTTTCAGCGTCCTAGGTCGAGTTACAGCGAACTCAAGAGAGCACCGTAAGCCAGCGGAGGCAATGCAACCGCTCAGACTTTCTGGAAGTCCAACGAGTTTATTCTTTGGTTATTTCTCAGGTTTCGATCTTTAATCTTAATCGTTTAAAACAAGCAGATCTCAGGTGGAACCAAAAGGGTTCAAGTTGCAGGAAATACAAAGATCTTTTTGGGAATTGTTTCATCACTCAATGTTGGAAATTGACTTTCAATCACCAAAATTAGAATAAAAGTTATAATGATTGATAACAAACTATGTACAACAGCCTGTTTATTATTGCCAGACCACTGTCCTTAGTCTTCACATGTGAGTTAAAGGGTAACTCCACCAATTTTCCACATTAAAGTGTGTTTATAGGTCTTGTGGAGTACTGCTACATATGTAATACAAAAGAGTAGTATAAAGTCTTGTGTGGCTCCAGAGGAAGCTCCATGTAATTAAATTTTTTATGACTCATGAATCATATATATCCATATTTACATTAACACGTGTTATATTACGTTTGCATTACATATGTATAAGATGACTTTCATGTAAGGAGACTGAGGGGATGGTGCTGGCGTTGAATGTAGGCGAGGAGGCTGCCAAGACAGAGACCACTGTTTAAGACTGAGTTTCAACATTTGTAAGCGTGAAAGCACTGGATGCTTATAAGTAAACTTCGGGACATTTTCGAGCCTACTTTGTGGAGACAGACCGGATATTTTAGGCCAAAACATGATCTTTACCGAACGCTAACCAAGCGTTTTTTGTACCTAAACCAAAATAAGACCATAAGCCCAAGATTGTCACAACATAAAACTAAAAATATAACGTGAGACATGTAAAGTTGCAACTCCAGAGAGGCTAAATGATGGCAGATCACTGTGTCACATACTGGAGTTCATGTAACTTTTACAACTCCTGGTTCACTTGTAAACTTCAAAGTGTGAAACCACAGGAGCCAAACATCATCACAGTAAACTTTCCCTCTGCAGGTGTGATCGCGCCGCTCACTTCCCTCAAATGTAATCCCATTTCCTAAAATCTGCAGCTCATGATGAAAAATCCACCGCGTGTCTCCAGCTCACAGAGCTTTTGTCACATTAGTCAACAAGGCCCCCGCGACTACAGGCTGTTTACAAAGCGGAGCCTCTCTCCTCTCTGTCACGTCGCGCTACAACTGGAGGGGGAGCGCGCAAATCAAAGCTCGCCGAACACACGTCATCCTTTGAGGGGGGTCTTTGAAAAATCTGGCCCTCATCCGCACGCAGGAGCGCATCACGCCGCATTAGACAGTTTGTGGAATAAATATTTGACGGCCGGCAGTATCACAAGACGCAGAGCAACCTCCTAGCACGCAGCTGTTCATCCCCCCTTACGCTCCCCGCTTTCCCCTCCCATCCTTTATCCTCCCCTCCTCGCAGCCCTCCGCCCTGCCTGCCTGGCTCCTGCAGACAGAGAGCTGGTTTAAAGCTCAATTGTGCATTTTGCAGATAAAGTAGCAAAACTACTAGAGGCGGTGTTGTGAGCGCCGGTTGCCATCGCAACACTGGTGGGGAGACCTGGTTCTCCATTACTACTTAATTTAGGCGCTCTAATTGCATTCCACACAATCTGTGGCCACAATGTTATGCAGAGGAAGAGGAGGGAAAAGTTTGGGCGGGGGCGGTCGGGGGATAGGTCTTCAGTAAACCCCTGCCTAGGAGCAAAAAATAAAATGCCTCACAAACCGAGCGCAGGGGCAAACGGCTTTGAAATTCTCCTTATTGCTGTTTGCGGTGATAAAATGTTTCGCTTAAAGATGAACCAAAACATTAAATTTCAATTTCGCACAATTCTCAAGAGCACATTATCACGTCGTCTTTAATTCCAGGACGGAGTCGCCCCGCAAAATGTTGAATGTCATCAACTGCTCAGAAGTTAAATATATTGTCTGCTGAGTGAATAGAAAGGGAGGGAGACGACAGAGCATGGATCTTTGTTTGGGAAAGATTGTGCGAGGGGAAGAGATAGAGGGAGGGAGTGAGAGTGGAGTAAAATTGCTCTAATTGTTCAAGCTTCTAGCCTCTGAGCTCATCTTTCCCTTCAAAAGAGTGCACACACACACACACACACACACAACACACACACAACACACACACACACAGGCCTGGGAGCCTCACTGTCCCTTTGAACCTCCACAGGCCGTGGCCCTGAGAGAAAGCTGGCCCACGATGCTTTTCTTCAGCCGGGGGTTTGAAATGATTGGTAACTGTTGAGCCAGTGTTTTCAGGTCCCTGACCCCCAGCACTGAAGTGCCACAGACACTAGATACAACATAGCCCCAATTATCCTGCACTCTTCCCGGCCACTTCACCGACCCGGTGGACACCCCGCCTCAGCTGCACTGCAAAAAAATACACTCCGTGAACAGCACGAGAGGGTTTTCTCGACTCAAAGGATTGATTTTTGTTAAAGAAAGACGTGGCATTTTGGCAGATTTTACATTGCTTAAGAGAAAAAACAGCTTGGTATCGAGCATGATCAACGATAACTGCCACAGTCAAAGATACAATAAAGTGTCATTCAAATCTAGTAGACTTTAAAGATGTCAGAATTGCTCTACTTGTCATATTACAAGACATTTGTTGGCGTAACTGATCTCAGATGAGGTGTACGGATCAAAGATGATTCAGTTTTTCCGATCACTGCCCGTGGCGTGTTTCGACCATCCGATTTGTCCAGCCGGACCGCCTCAGGGAGGAAGAGAGCTGGGAAAAAGTGTCATGTGAATCTAGCTTGGTTTTAAAGCTGCTCCCGGCGAATGTCCTCTCGCATGAAATGGAAGGACAACTGGGACTGAGGCTGGCCAAGCAACAGGAAATCAGAGACTGTTTTGGCCACATCTTTACGGAAACCTGTCTCCACCACATCTTTACAGCCACCTGTCTCCACCACATCTTTACAGAGACCTGTCTCCACCACATCTTTACAGAGGCGTTAAAGAACCACTTGAGCAAGTCGACCCATCACAACGGACGTAACAACAGATATTCCAACTCAAGATTTTCAGATCGTCAGTGACAGCGTATTTGGGACAGGCAATTCTTGGTAAAAGTCTGAGTCTGCATGAGGTTTTAAGGTTTAACAGGACCACAGCAACCCACGCTCAAAGTCAATCTCAAAGTTTATCATTAGAAGAAAAGCTGAACACTTCCTTCATATATTTAACTGAAGCTTTTAATCCAAACTACCTGTCCAAGGACTGAAACGGACATGAATCACATTGCTTCATTTTACTGTCAAACTTTTTCAATTCTTTCAAGAGACTATATAAATCTTTCTTACTTCTAATCTTTGTGTTGCAGCATACCATCACAATGATGTCAGGACACTGGTGAGAAGATTGAGCGTGTGCAGGTCACAAACTGAATTCATCATGAAGCTCTCAAAAACATTCTCGACTTTGAGCGTCCAATGGAATGTCCAAGGAGCTTTCGGTGGTTGGTGTGTTTTCATGGATGTGTGGAGAAGGATGGCTTGCAGTTTTGACCCCTGCCACTCTCTCCGACCTGTCCTTTGTCTCCTCTCACCCTGGTCCCCTCACCCCCCACCCCCCTGTCCCCTCACCGCCACCAACAAAAGGACCTCTTGGGTGAGGAGGAGGAGGTGGAGGAGGTGGTGGGGGCACCTCTTTTATGACTTCTTTGCCATTTTTTTTCCTCCTCCCTCCCTTTCGGTTTTCAGGCCCATTCGTTCCTGCCTCGTCCTCGGGAGTCGGGGGCCACCATTTATATCGTTGCCTGGGAATTAAGGCCCCGTGGCCCCTTTTGTTGCGAGGTGGGCTGGGGCAGCGCTGGCTGGGGCAGGGGGCGAGGGGCAGGGGAGGGCTGCCCTTTGTTCCAGCCAGCAGAGTGGGCTTCAGTTCCCACAGACCTGGGAGCTGACGGGGGGGCCCGGGCCCCCGCAGCATGACAGCGATGAGGTAATGTTTACAGAGGCCCTCACACATGCATTCACACTCAGACAAACATCGACACACACAGGTGTGAAAGGTGGATATTCATCTGACATATGGTCATGTTTTAAAGGAACAGTTCACCCAAAAATCTAAATTTAGTCATTATCTCCTCACCCTCATGCTGATGGAAAGTCGGTGACATTTTGTGGTCCACCAAACATTTCTGGAGCTTCACAGCAAAACAGTGTTACAGCAACTAAAGTATATGATTTGAAAACGGAAAAAAACAGGAAAAAAATATTTAATGGCTCCATACAGCTTCTGTGGCTGAGTCTCCAGAAGCCCCGAGTTCCCAAATTGATTTGAAAAGACATTATTATTATTATTATTATTATTATTATTATTATTATTATTTACAACCTAAAACTCACCTCAGACAAGGTGCACGCTGATGCTTCTAGCTTAGCAGCTACAGTGTAGGATATAGAACATTACATTAAGGAAGTAGAGAAACCTAATTTCTCCTCTGGGATTAATAAAGTTATCTATCTAAACCCTAAAACATATTTAAACAACTATTTGAGATGGAAATTCAACCTTAAATGGACAATTGATTAAACTGTGGTTGACAATAAAAATGGATAGTTTTCACACTAAAGGATGTTGTGTACAGTATGTCCAACTTTTGTCACTTTCACAGTTTTAGAAAGGGGAAATGTCGACCTTAAACTTAGGAAACTGGGACAATTTGACCTGCTATGTTCATCGATTTCCCAAAAATGCAACACCAACAACTTTAAAACAAGGCCATCTTTATGAGTCACATTTTGGATATATATTTAGTTGATTAAACTTAAATACTTTGACTTTTTAAGTAATATTTTCAAGTATTTTTAAAGTACTTTAACTTAAGTAAAGGATCTGAATTTGATCAAATTGGAACCTAAAGAAAAAAGCAGATGAGGCACATTTCTCAAAACATCAAGTCCTGCCACTTGTCCAATAATGTCCTCACTCTAACTCTACAAAAGGGCAGAGAAAGGAAGAATAACCTGCTGTTATTATCTGTATCCTAACACACACACACACACACCTCCCTCTGCCTCCCCAAATATTTAGAGGCTGTTGATGCCCGCAGCTCTGACAAGCTCCAGAGTTCATTCAGAGTTGCAAAAATTAGCACTGTACTGGAGTCTGTGTGTGTGTCTGAAGACAAGAGGGAAAGGAAGAGATGCACACACGCACACGCACACACACACACACACACACACACACATACACACTTCCTATATGACGGCGACAAACCCAGCCAACAAAGCAAACCACTGCCTACACACACACACACACACACATCAACAGATCAGGAGCTTTAGTCGTCCAATAACAGTCACTGCACTGCGACTACTTTTACTTTAAATACTGTGAGTATATTTAGCTTCTTATACTTAAATATATTTTTTCATATAAATAGTTTCTGGATGCAGGAAGTGTGGTTTTAGTACTTTTACTTTGGTAAAGTGCTGCACAAGGTGAAATTGCAAAAGATCAATTTACAATCGTGACCCGTCGGCCCACTCCTCTTCCTCCTCCAGCTGCTTTTTCTTCTTCTCTCTGTCTTTTCTTCCATTCGTCTGCCCCTCATTTATGGTGAAACAGTGAACGTCTGCAGCCTATGGGCCTCTCTCAGTAATTACTGAAGGCAAACAGCTTGCAGAGGCTAGTTTCCAGCCCACCACCTGTTGTGTATGTGAATCTGACCAATAAAACAGCTTGAGGTTTCTAGCCCAGTTACATTTTTCACAAAGCTGATGGCATATAGACAACAATCATAATGACACAAAAGCAACTTGGTCAATGTTGCATGTTTTGACTAATGGAAGAAAGTCTGTTTATTATGAATGGATATGAATCGAAAGAAAAGACAGCAAACATTGTCTTAGTAACAAAACAACATGCAGCTTTTCACTGAGGAGTGGAGTAAAGAGGAAGTAAAAAAATATTTGATCAACAGCTTTATAATAAACAAACTGAAAGGTAATAAAGTGGGATTATTGTATATATAATCATGCAGAAATAAGTTACAAAGCTGATATGTTCCTATACGTTTTTAATGTGTTGGTTTCCTTTTAAAGTTATGTAAAGTGTCTTTGAGTACCTGGAAAACCTTTAGGTTTAGATCAAGAAGTAAGCAAACCTCATTCAAAATCCCATTAACATTTCTAATGATTTTAAATAAGTAAACATTCAGCCCTAGAGCACAACTTTTGTCAACTTTATGTCATGTAACTCGCGTCAGATGTTTGGATGAGGATGGACATTTTTGGAAAAATAACCTGTTATTGGTTTTATTTAACATTTACATGTGCTAGCGACCCCTATTTTCCATAAGCCCGAGATGTTTGTCGACTTAACATCACGGCTTGACAGAAGAGGCGAGTCTACGGCAGAACGCTGTAGAAGTTTTTATAATACCAAGTGATAAAGTGGATGCTGATTTGTCTTAGAATATGTACTGCAATCCCCAAGGAAAACACTTAATTTTTGTAAGAAGACAGATGAAAGAAAAATGCTGGGCTACAGAAGCCAGTGGAAGCTATTGAAAATGTAACTTAAAATGCACTTTAACCATTGACTGACCTTAACTGTGCCTTAAATAACCTGCTCTATTCTTTTATCTAAAGCCTCTGTATGCGTTTGTTGTCTCAATATCTGATTGTGAGAACATTTGATTTTTATTATGTTTTACTTCATTTTATTTTCTCCTTTGTTTCCTCTTGGTTTCTCAGTTCTTTTGTTCTTGTTCTTGTTTGTTCTTTTGTTGTTTATTCCTTTCTGTGCTGAAAAGAACTTTGAATGAACTGCTTTATGTTTAAAGTGCTATATGAATAAAGCTGAGCCGAGCTACATGTACCTTAAAAATGGTCAACAAGAGCACCAAACTACAATATTGTACAAACTGTACAGTGAGCTTCTTCTGGCAATAATACTAACCATTCACCATAATTCATTTAATAATATAAAGTAGCAACTTGTTCCCAATATTTATGCATGCTATTTCTGAATGACATCATAAACGTTCACATGCATTTTTTATGTGCATTAAAATAAGGAAAACCCATTAAAATAAAGTGTGGTGGTTGTTTTGGTGAGAAAAGGCTGATAAGAGAAAAGTAAACGTGTAAAGAATAATTTTCTACTTATTTTAATTAACATGTTTTATATCAAAATAATGCTCTGCGATGACTTTGACACAAATAGATAATAAAAACACACTATGAATGTCTTTTTCAGCATTTTGTTGCTCGGTGAAAGAGAGCTACTGTCCTCCAAGTGAGGATTGTCTTCAGCCCCTCATGTGGTAGATGCTTGATAGTAGCTTCCACAATGGCTGCTATTGTTGAGTCTAATCCATAACACTGATATGATGCTAATGAAGGGATGTGTAATCATTATCCATGGCCTAGCTCATGTTTTTGCACTTTGAGCGGATTTGTGCGCGAATCCCGCGATCGGGGTTAATCTCGTTTCAGTTTCAGGTCAACTTTGCCACAGTGCTGCTGTTTAGTTGGACCGTTTGGTGTGTGTGTGTGTGGTGTTTGAGCTTCATCTCTCTGACTCAGTGTGTGTGTGAGTGCTTAAGGGCAAATGTGGATGCTATTTGTACATTTGGGAGTGTTTTAATGTATTTTCAAGTGTGGATTTGTTTCTGTCAGGTCAGGATTTCAGATCATCTTCTCTCCTCAAAGGCAGCATTTGCAAATAAAAGCAGAGTCGAAAATAGTGTGTGTGTGTATGTGTGGATATTCTCTGACTAACAGTCAAGACTTTTTCTTTCATTTGAGTCACGACCTTTTGCTTTATCCACACTAAACTGGCTAAATTTGAAAATGCTGTTAAATAAACAACAAAATTGTGCGTCACAGCCATCATATGTTAAGTCGTAGGTCGGAAACAGCCTCCGTTCTGCCCCCTCCTGCCCTCCGTCATCACCTACACTGAGTTTTAATACAGCTGAACCCACAATTGAACCTGCTAATTTACATATTTTTCAGTTTTCAGTGTCAGACACCTGAGCAAACAGTAACTCCTCCGCTGCTTCACAGAGATGTCGTCAAATCAGTTTGTTTTTTTTTATGATGGCAAAGTCATCCAAGGTTTAGACGTGACAGAAAGCTAAATTTTTCAGGTGTGAAAAATGTTGACTAAGTGTGATCCGAAGGTCAAAGCACAGAGAAAAAGACACACTTTCAAATCTAGTTTTCAACTTAGTGGTTGTCCAAAAACGACCAGCTGCTTTACTATGAGGTGCTAAAGCAGCAGATTCAAGGTTTTTGTAAGAGCAAAGTGAAAAGAAACCCTACAAAAACTGGTTGTGCAGAGGCTAAACGTTGCTGGTTGGGCAGAAACGCTGCCAAAATTGACCAGTTTATGACTGGAGCCTGGCTGGTACACTGGTGTGTTGGTTAGCACTGAGGCCTGACAGCAAGAATGTTCTGGGTTTCATCTCTCACTTCAAAGACATTCAGGGCTGGTTAATTGTGCCAGACCTTTCTAAAGTCTTGGTACCATGGAAAATGCTGGTTCTGGTTAAGTGACAGGACGCGCTGGAGCTCAAGACCATAATCTGCGCAAGGTATCATCAGGGCTAGGAATAAGGTGGATACTTTATACTATACTATGCCATGCTATGCTATGCTATGCTTTACTATCTTATGGGGCTTTGATATGCTATATTATACTATGCTATACTATGCTATGCTGTGCTATGCTATGCTATCCTATCTTTTGTTATTCTATAGTAGGCTATACTATAATATGACATACTATACAATGCTATGATATTCTATACTATGCTATGCTATGCTATACTATACTATGCTGTCTTTTGCTATAATATGCTGTACTATTGCATACTATGCTATGCTATACTATGGTATACTATGCTTTACTGTGCTATAGTACTATGCTTTGGTACACTATTCTATGCTGTGCTATGCTATCCTATCCTTTGCTATTCTATAGTAGGCTATACTATAAAATGACACACTATGCTATGCTATACTGTGTTATACTAGCTCTGCTATGATAAGCTATGCTATGACATACTATACAATGCTATGATATGATACTCTATGCTATGCTATACTATACTATGCTACAGTATTCTATATTATGCTATGCTGTGCTCTACTATGCAATGCTGTGCTATACTATGCTACCCTATGCTATGCTAAACAATACTATGCTACACTATAGTATACTGTACCATGCTATAATGTTTTACTATGCTATGCTGTGCTATGTTATTCAGTGTTATACTTCACTATAATACAACAACCCTTTGCTCATGCAGGCTTTTCAAACAAAATCTTAAATCTTTTCACTAAAGTGAATCAATACAGCAAGATAGAGAAGAAAAAGGAGACGCGGTGGAAAGTGACTCAGCAAGAGAATGTGTAATATCAGCAGGTCAACTACAGTCATGTCAAGTTTTTTTGTATAAAAGCATTTTAAAGAAGCAGCTTTGTCACAGAAAACCAAAGACTACACAGGTGATGAGAGAGGAGGATCAGGAAGGAGGGCGCGGTGAAGACAAGAACAGGTGGGAAATGTATAAAAATGCAGGAAATGGGTCAGAGCTTGATGCCAAAAATCACTACCAGATATGAGAAATCTAAAGTAAGATAAACAGACGTTTCAATTAGATATTCATGACAGTCGCAAAGGATATGTCGAAGTCACATTAAACAATCATAACTGAGAGAAATTTCTACACCCACAGCAGCAGAAAATAGAGCAGACTTCAATCCAAGTGGGTTTTCTCTCTCAGGTCAGCAGCACATTACCTTTTACCTCCTGTCTAAACACCTCCGTGAAATCCTCCTGTGGCTCGGCCCGGGCTTATTAGCAGCCCGACGCACTCGCAGTTACAAAAGGACAATTGCTGCAATTTCCTCTTTCCCTTAATCATCTCCTTTTTTATGATAAGGATGTAACTAACTGCGGAGGTGAAGTTACATTCTAATAAAGTCAGCCGGTTAATAATGTAATCTTAAATTACGCCGTAATTACCGCCTCTTAGTCACTGGGGGATGCTCTGTAATTCAATCACTGGCCCCTGCGATACTGTACAACAAAAAAAAGCAGTGTTATCGGGGGCTATTTCACCGTGGAAATGAATAGCCCTACCCACCGCTGCTCCCGCTTGGGGTAATTAGACAGCAGAGGAGTCTCCGGCGGCACACAGACGCTCAGTTATCAGTGAGGAGGCCTGATCCATCAGGGCTTTGTGTGTGGATGTCTGTTTGCATTTGTTGCATGCGTTTGCAGGTACATTTTTTTTAGGTGTATCTGCAGCTTCTTCCTAACTTTGTTAAATCGCTCCCGGGAGACCTCCTTAACCCCCATGCCACCTCAAGATGAGAATAAAAAGTTCTCAACTCGGCGGACACTCCAGGTGCAAATCTGTGGGAATTGTTTTCTACCTTCATTCGGCTTGGGTCAGGGTTCGCGCACCGTATAGGAATAAAAAAAAAAAAAAAAAAGCAGACGCGCACGCATAAACGCCACAGGACCCAAACCCAATTTGTCGTTTATTTTCAAGAGGGTGATTTCTTTAGAGGCACCGCTCGCTTGATATTATGTGGCAGGGAAAATCTAATGCCCCTCAATAGGTTTTCCCCAGGAAAAAGGGAGAAATTAGATTTGCGAACTGGGAACTTCATTTGGCAGGACTGGCTCCGACTCGGAGAGCGTGGGGAAGAGGCGGAGGGAGTGTAGAGGGGAGGGGGGGAGGAATGAAAATCTATACTGCAGTGCTGAATCAGCAGAGCTTCATGTCCCTCTTCTTCTTCCCCGACTCCCCTTGTTCTTCTTCTAACCCCCTCCCCTCGTCTCTCCCTCCTCATCAGCACAGCGAATTCCCCCTCAGAGAAGGAGTTGTCTGCCTCCCTCGCGCTACTCTCCCCTTTTTTCCCTTAACGCCTAGTCAAACGGCCTCAAAGTAAAGTCGCACAAGGCAACAGCAGGAGCAAATACGCTCCTGTCGAAGCCGGAGGTAAACAGCGAAGGCGCCGCCACGCACTCCGCGCCCTTTGACCCCACCCCCCCCACATGCTGGGACCACTGAAGAAGAGATAGATGAAACGGATGACAGGCCCCAGCAGAGGGGCCAGGTGCAAGGGCACGCCGAGAGGAGGGGAAGGAGGTGGTGGGAGCGTGAGGTGGGGGGTCCAATTTGTTGGGTAGAAGATGAGGTTTGGATGGAGTTTAGGGTCCAGGGGGTCGCCGCCACCCCCTTACCCCAAATGGTCTCTAAAATGGTCTCTAAAAACAAATAGATTTTCATGTCACGCTGTCAGTGAGCTGACAAGAATATACCTCCCTAACACCTCACACACATCCGTGCAGGGGTTCATGGGAGAAAGAGGCGACGTGGCGGAGGCATGATAAATCTGACACGGGCGCTCTCATTTTCTACGCTGACAGGAAACAGTCACCCAGGTGTCAACGCCTGATTAGATGGATGGAGACGGCGAAGTGTGACTCGCCAAACAGGCGGGGGGGCACACTGTACGCAAACACACACAGGTGTAGAGGTAATCATACAGAGGACGGGGCTGATCCACGCGCACACATGTCACACTGTAAACACACACGGAGGATGACGGGTGGTGAACCCGCCGCGGCGGAGGAGTCTCAACAATGATGTGAAATGAGCACGGACTCGGAAGCGCAGATTATGTGTGGTGGATGCGGATAATGTGAAGATTACATTTCTGCACCATGAGGGGGATTATGTGACAACAGCAGGAATTGGACACACCGTTTTCACGTGTGTGTCACGTGGGATGATTTGATCACGGTGGCATTTATCATGTACAACTTCAGGCGAATCAAGATGATGCCAATAAATGCACCAAGAACATCTTTCTGGTGATCAATAAAACATTAGTAGTCTTACCATGATGGCCCACAAACACGCAGACAAACAATGTTTTTCAAAGTGTACAACTTCTCTGCATCACATCTGTATAATGTTGTGTTGTCTTGTTGGCTGATGCGTTATTTTATTTTTGAAGCCTTTATCAGCTGATAATGATGATGTGCCACTTTTATTGTGTGTCCCTACTTATTGTCATCATTAGTTCAAGAAGGTTGTGTTTTCAGCCAGGTCTGTTTGATGGCTGATTTCTTGATTGGTTGGCTGGTTTGTTGATTTGTTGGTTTGTTGGTTGGTTGGTTGGCTGGTTTGTTGGTTGGTTGGATGGTTTGTTGGTTGATTGATTTATTGGTTGGTTGACTGGATGGTGGCTGGCTGGTTTGTTGGTTGATATGTTGATTGGCTGGTTAATTTGTTTGGTAATCTTTGGTTTGTTGGTTGGTTTGTTGGTTTGTCACCAGGATTACACAAAAACTACAGAACAGATTGCCACGAAACTTGGATGGAGGATGGGTCTTGGCCTAGAATGGACCCCATTAACTGTTGGTGTGGATCTAGATAAACACACGCTTTTAGGAATTTTCTCTCACTTTCTTTAACATTTTTTGACATAATGAAAATGTACGGATCTTGATATTCTAGGTCTTTGATTGTGTATCATAGTTGGCATCAATTCCCCCCTGATAGATTTAGTTCCCTGAGCAACAGAGCCTTCATTTTCAGCAGCTGCTTTGTAAGTGTATTTTGTCTTTTGTGTCCAGGATGTGTCTGTTTTTTAAATCTTTTGAAGGAATATCATTGATTGATTGCTCTGCCGTGTGTAGAAGTTGACCTGCCAATTGGCGCTTGATGCCTTTATCCAAAACATCATCAGTGTTTATATTTGCAGCATTGGTGGCCCAATCGTGAACTAAATCCCTGAGTGCTGTTTTTTTAATATTTTGACTTCCATGCTCAATTGGACTGAATTTTGGGACTCTAATCCTGGCAGTGTTTTGTTTCGTTTCCATGCGCTCCCCATCTCAGTAGCAAATGTGTCTTGTTCTGTGTTGTGTTGGACGAGGCTCCACTGCAGCTGGATGCCAGCACTCTGTGTGTTTAGATTGGAGGATTAAACTCGGTCTAGTCTTTCAGATCCTGACCGCAGTTTAGTCTTAAGCCAAGACTTACATTCAGATTTCTCAACGGCTGCTCACAAAAGCTGCGGAGACTATAAATCAGTGGGACCAACAGAGTTGTTGATAGATATTTTCCATTTTCAGTCAATCCTGTCATGTCCAAACTTTACACTTTCTGACTTCCAAACAAACAGCAGAACAAACTGTGTGAAGACCTGCAGGACTCACAAACTACACTGGACTCAGACCAATCAAATTAATGGAATAATTTATTGATCATGGCTGAATTAGAAACATTTTCCACCCTTTGAGACAGGTTTTATTTAACGTAGCGTAGCTCCTGGAAGTAAACACCCTAATTGAACAGTTGGGGGTAAAACATCAAACGTCAAAAAAACATTTCTTGGGTCTGAGAATTTGGAAGTTCTTAAAAATGTTACAATTAATAGTTTTTTCTTTGGAAATAATAATCCACTAGTTACAAGATCAAAAGTTAAAGTCAGGTTTCTGCCACAGCCAGTGCATCTTTAACCAGAGATCACTGTGATGACTTACAACTTGACTCGCCTTTATGAAGACGGGATACTGCAGGTAAGACTGCCTGAGATAAAGTGACTTGAATTACTTCAGTCTTATGTCTAAATACGTCTCTCGTCCATTCATTTCCCCGCTTAAATTGTCAAAATTAGACAACCACGTCGAGCAGATAAAAATTCAGTTAGCACACTTTCCTGTGACTGACAGCCGAGCTGATGTGATAAATCCTCCCCGTCAGGTTCAGCAGTGTGAAACAAAACAGCGTTTGACCCACGTCTGCTTTATATAGTGTGCACACATGTCAGCCTAATAGTATAAAACAGGATTGACTCTCTGTCTTGATGAAAATCGCTTGTTTTATGGCCTTCTGCTGCCGAAACCATCACGGTTGCATCATTCTATTACACCTCGAACACACACACACATCGTAAAGCATCCAAATCAATTTGGTTTTTGTTTCCCACCACCTTATTGGGTGGCTTTTAGAGATATATGATGCACCTTCAACCGCAAAGGAGGAAAAATCGCTGGCGCCTGGCGAGCCCATTTGTCCGGCTTGATGATGCGGTGGTCCTGTCACCGTCGCCGCCATTAACGGGGGGAAGAGAAAAAAAATAGGGGGCTAGGGGTGACCTCACCTCTACATCTCACCAGCCCAATGGTCCACAGACCGCCTGCCACGCTGTATACGCCACGACCGGCACCGCGCTCAGGGGGCATAAATCAAGATAATTCTCCGCACGCCTTGAACTCTGACCCCGCCACAATTCACACCAACATCAGCCGAGGAGGGGGAGGAAATGAAGCCAGTGGGTGGTAAAAAAAAGGGAGGAGAGAGGCTCTGCGTGCATGTTTATGTGTGCACGTGCGTGCGTCCGTCGCGATTAGTCACCGCCGTCCAGATTGAGGCGGCCGTCCCATCTAAACGCTCTGTCTTTATGAGCCATTAATCTTCGACTCAGGCCATTTTCATTACCGCCAAACCTCGCTTTGGAGCCACCAGCTGCATGATACTGCATAGTGGAAATTAATAACCCACCCATCTCTGCCTTACAATCGCCCCCCTCCACCGCCCCGACTCCCCACCTCTCCATCAAGGCCCCGCCCGCTCCGAGGGGGCCTTGCATATGATGGAAGATGCGGGAGAGTTTCCACGCCACTTTTTTGCCGCTATTTGCATCCCTCCACCTCGACTTCTCCCACCCTTTCTCCTTGTCTCCCTGCTGCCATGCGACTCCCCCTACCTAAGACAAACAATTTATCCCGAGCATTTAAAATTCTCCCGGTGCCTTGACGCTGCGAGCGAAGAAGAAGAGAAAGAAAAGAGACGGGGAGAGAGGAGGCGGAGGAGGGGACGTTATATTAATTCCTCTGTCTTGGTTTTTCTGGAAGAGAAAGTGGGAAATGACCCCCTGGGTGCTTTTAAGACCGCGAGGTGCCTGCTCATGTGGTTGTTAGCGAGACTGAACATTATTAAATACTGTACGTGCTCAGAGGGAGGGAGAGGAGGAGGAGAAAGAGGAAAAGGATGAGAGGGGCTTCAATATGGCCTCCACCAGCAGGGAGAGCTAGGAGCTGCCGGTGGAGTGGCAGAGGAGAGCGCCGGCTGAGATACGACGTGATATGACAGCGCTGACACCCAATAAAGAGGAACAGCATTACGACAAATTAATAGCCCTCATCGGCGAATGGGAGGCAGAGGAAATTAGCGAGGAGCCGGTTGTTCCTCACAGTGATAAAGCACGAGGAGCGGACTTGGCTTAACTCGACGTCTGTTTATGAAACACATTCATTACGAGTCCCCACATGAGCCGGCGGCAGGAGTGGCCGGCAGAGTAAAGGGAGTGACACTGTGACAAAATTGAAAAGTTGGAAAATTGTTTTTCCGCCGCAGCGGCATGCCATCGGAGGGGGAGCCTTTCTCATTTCCTGTTGAGAAGTGCAGTGCATTGTGGGCAAAATATATAGGAGGATTTGTGATATGAATCGCCGCTGGTCATCCATCACCTCACACAACAGACAGAAGAGTCACAGACAACTTTCTTGGACAAAGTTTGTACTCGTTGTATCTTCCTGTCCTCTATTAACAGCCTGGACATCCTTAAAGGAGCAATTTGTAAAATGTGTTGTATAAATATTGGTTCAAAACATTAAAAAAATTTACTAATTCTCAACAGAAAGTGAAGGAACAACAGTGTTGATGTTATGTCAAACACGTCTATGTACTGTGTTGCTGAGATGTCTACTAACGTTAGCATGCTAACAAGCTATCCCCAGCTCATCCTGTCTCGTAATACCCCTTTATACCACAAGAGGAGATACTCTGAAAGCCTGTGATCCAACGGCATGCTCCAGGCAAACTTGAGTCAGCTAATAAGGCTAACGGTAGCTAGTTTCAGACAAAGATATGTACAGCAAAGAGTATAGTATGACTAACTAAGCTAATTAGCTAATGGCGGCTAGCTGCAGACAAAGAAGGGTAAAACAAAAAGTATATTGCGCAGCAGTTAGCGGTTATGCTGGCTCCTATGTTGCTGCACAGCTAACTACAGAACAGCAGCCACATTTAGCAGCATATAGCAGTTACTTTAGCAACAACGCTAAGTATTTGTACATCAGGACAACACCTAGTACTGTAACTGGCCCCTGTTGTTCTTGGAGGTTGCATACGCCACCAGTCAGGGCTGGGAGGCCGCTGGTTAGCAGTAGATAGCAGCTACCTTAGCGACAAGTAAGGCTATCTGTCCAGAGTTGACATTCCCTCCATAAAATATGATTTCATGAATATAGTTTTTAAAGTCAGTCCCCAGAAACACTCCTTTTGATACATCTATGGCGTATCGGATGCAAAAATTAGTATACAGGATGAGTAATCAACATTTTTTATCGCTTTTAGGAAATTAGAAACTCAAAAATACCAATAGGAAGACCTACAAGATGACTTTTTTGCCATTTTGGTGCCTGATTCTGCCGTATAGGTGAGATATAGATCAAGAAACATTGATTTTGACTTCATGGGAACTTAAACACTAGTTGGAATTTGAGTATTTCCTCAACATTTAAGTTTTTATCCTGCTTTCTGATAAAAGCAAGGAAATATCAGGCAGAACTTTTCTATACAGAGAAATACAATCAACACCATCTGAAGTTTGAAACGGACAGTGCCTGAAATGACCTCGGTTTCATCCTGATCCTTCAAAGCACCGGGATCCCTCTAAACATAAATCAATACAAACAATGTTCAGACATATAAGAGACTCTAAATGAACTCCACAGATTATGCTGTTCCACGGCCTCTTGCATCCCTCAGCCGCTTTGCATAATGAGATAAACAGCCTATACAAGCCCCGGCGACCCGCTCGTTGCCTCTGCCGGCCCGCGTTTGTGTAGGAGAAGAGGTAACATCGGCCGTTCTGACCTGCCTCCGTTCTCAACCTGACAGACGAGCTGCGGCCTCTCGAGACGCGTTTCAGTTTGTTTACTCGGCGCAACATGAAATATTCTGCTTAACACATCACTTCTCTGAAATGTGCACTTCTGTTAATCACAGGCGAGTTGTGTTAAGAGTTGTGCTCAGAATGATTTCCATAAAACACAGAAATCAATGATTTATTTATTAATTCAACCGAGGAAATAGTTCGAAATCATGTTCTTCCCTTTGAGATCAGATTTCTAATAACCTTAAGTACATTTTTACAGTGATTATAGACTATTGATTTATTGCTGTCACACCAATAATCGCAGGAAGAAACGCCCTCTCAAGCGCCATCGCTGTATTTCGCACCAGCGTTCCTCGTAGTCAACGGCGAGTAATAATGTTGTATGTTTCTCTGTGCAGGACAACAAGCTCATAAACCAAAGAGACAGAAGAGGTGCTCTTGCTGTCTCCTGGTGATGATGTCATCGACCTCACGTCCACTTTTTGCGATGACATCATGTGCCGAGCCCTCTGCTCGGTCGTGAATCAGTCAAAGCCGAGAGCTTTTATCCGACCCCGGACAGGATTCATGAGCGAGATTGGTGGTGGGTGGGTGCTGGTGGGGGAGAGGGGAGGGGAGGCGGGGTGAGTCGGGGCGGGCTGGGTTTACATGCCGAGAAAAGTTCAGCATGCCTTCAGGCGTCCAAGTATTGGATTTGAACCAGCGACCTTCGGGGTGTCACAGTTCCAGGCCCTGTGTGTTTGTGCGATTGGCCCAGAGCCGCTCAGTGCAGGGCAGGTTCAGAGGGTTCGGGGTCCCGGCCCGTGCAGCTAGTGGGTCTGCAGGGAACCGGGCAGTGCCAAGGCCTGGCCTCCTCCTCCTCCTCCTCCTCCTCCTCTTCCCCCCTCCTCTTCATCATTCCTGCCCTCCGGGCAATCAACAATCAGCTGCAAGTGGAGAGAGATGGAGCAACAGAAAGCAAAGCTGCTTTTTAACTCTTCTTCTGTGGTGTCTGTTTGGCACTGAGAGGCTGCGGGGAAGGTGTTTGTGCTTGAGAGTGGCTTCAGTAAGGGACCTATTGTTCTCCTCCCAGAGGCTCTCAAATCAATACCTCATCTCTCCCTCTTTCTCTGCAACCACCAAGGAAAAAGGCCCATCGACTACACAGGACTCGCTTTCATGATTCACGCCACTGAAGAAGAGAAAGACAGAGACATAGAGGGGAAGTAAGAAAGGCGAGGGGGGAAGAGAAAGTGGCTCGGAGGGAGGGGGACACTGCGGGGGCCGGCGGTATAAAGACACCAGAGGAAGGAGGCGACCTCACGGTCATCGCTCTCCTTAGCACCACACACAGCCGGGCTATCTATAGCTGCCGAGCCCCGCTGCATTGATCTTATTGTCTTAAAGGAAGAAAGAGAGGTTGATCCTCGAAGGCGCTAATATCGTCAAGCTAACAGCATCAGAGCAGGCACCAACTTTATAGCTCACCCAGTAAAATCAGTAAAATACTGGAATATATCTGAAGTGCTTTTTTTCAGTCTTAAATGGCTCAACTCTTCGTGGCACAGTACAATATTGTATTTAACCACATGTGGATGTTCAGAATTGACAATATTGTTCAAGTTTATTTGAGATCTGTGCTCAAATTAGAGAGTATTTTCAAGTTTAACCTGTTGCTGAAGGTGGACAAAACTTATTTAGACAGGTTTTGAATAAAGCTCCAGGTTAGCCAAAGTTAATGGAAGAGACAATGTATTTTATGAGCCAAACTGTCTGTTGTAAACATTCATCGTGGTCTACTGACTAACTTCTGAGTTCAACTTTGTCTAGTCTGACTCACCAGATGTAGACTTTCAGTATAAGCCTGCCATTGTCGCTACAGGAAATAAGAACAGAGCTAGCAATCTACATGCTCTAAATGGTGAAGCCTGGTCGCTAATAGTATGAACATGTACAAGCTAGCAGCTATTAGCATTTCTTTTGGATTTGTGCTCACTTTTAACCTCCAAATAAAGTGGTTTGTCTTGTTTAAAACTTGTAATATCATCTGACCAGCCACTTTTTGCTCTGTTGGACTTCATGTACTTAATTTGGTGATGACGGTGGCAAAAAAGATCAAAACACAACCCAGATTAACTCACCAATACAAATCTTTACACGAAAATTAGAGCCAAAGGCAATAAATACAATCTGAGTATCATTCTCCATTTTCAATTGAGAGTCCAAAATCAGAAAATGAAAAAAATATTCATGAATCTGATACCAAAAACTTTTTTTTTGATGAGTGACCCTGAGAGGACCATCAGAAGACCCGGATAGAGGCTGAAGAGGTCGGTGTGTTTACCAGCTTAACTACAGCTCAATAATGGCCCAAACGTATTACCTTAGCTGCTGTGTGACTCCATAAAGTCGTAATAAAAAACTTTCGGGTCACACAAATTGGACAAATTGAATATTAAATCAAGTTCAGCCTGGGGCCCATTTTTTCATTTCCTACTTTTGATCTGTGCATAAAATCAAAAGTACCAAAAACAAACGGGTATTTGTTTTTTGTTTCATTTTTTCATGTTCTGATTTTGGATTCTCAGCTGAATATACAAAGAATAAATGATACAGGGATTAAACACTCATGACGACCGCAGAGTCATTTAACCTGGAATTGAATGCCGATTGTTCATTGTGTGGCACAACATTGGGACTTTTACAGTGACACTGCCCCATTTACAAATAAAAGCAAAAGGTTTTTACAAGTATTGTTTATGTTTGGTTTTCTGAGATCTGTCTTTGTCCGAGCAGCGTTTGCAATTTATTTAAATCTGTTGCAGCTGCGACTAAAGCCACCATTTCCTTTTTGTGGATTGCTCTGAGGGACAGTTAACTTCAACAGAACACTTTTTTGGAGCAGGTATCTGTAAATTTGTCAGTTTTCCAGTGTGAACACACTCAAAACCTGCTTTGAGTTAGTATGTAGCATAAAATAGGGACATTTCTTTAGTTTTTGATAAATGTTCTGGTAAAACTGATTCAAGGGTTTGGTGGGATTATGTGTGTTGTGGTTTCGGTTTAGGTTGGATTAACTAAATGTGCTTGTCTCTGTAATCTGCATGTTCATTTAGTAACAGTGGGGACATAAAAATCTGTCAACACACCTACATTGTGAGGACCTATTTTCCTTGTGGGGACACAGGTCCTTACATACTACACTATGAATGTAAACTAGTCTTTACGATGTACTTTTGTGCAGTTAGTATAAAAGAAACCTACATACTTATGCCATTTTACAACTAAATTAGCACGTATTCTCATGTTTAAAAACAAGTAAACCTGCAAAATATGTGACTCTTTTCCCATCGCTGTGTCACGTTCACTGTCATGAAACCACTGGAAATCGGGGAACAGTCGAACGCATCAGTGAGATTAGCGTCAATGCTACTGTGGTTACTTTTAACGATTTTCGAGCTCGAGTTTGTACACACCAACGTCCCGACCTTCAATGTACATCATTGCATCGTGTTGGCAAAGGGATGTAAATTAGCGTGTCCACCCGGGTGTCATGTTTACATCGCTGCAGACAGGAGCTGGAGCCGATAAATACCCGTCATACGACCCAGTATGAATCCCGATTGCATCCTGACAAAAGCCGGATGTAAGCCCTAGTTTTATTTCTTCTAACACGTGGTAGTTTCTTAAAGCTTGGTAACCTGCTTTCTATCTAAGAAATGTTGCATCATCCCTCTGACTTCTAACCTGGCATCAATCTTGTCATGTTGGGTTAAATTTGAGAAGCATAAAGAGTGATGTGTTTTTTTTCTTTCTTTATGTCTTCATCAAGTCTGTGCTTCGCTTTCTGTATCACTGCACAACTCTCACAGCTGTACCGCAGATTACGTCTTCCTCAAACGTGAAGGAAAATGTAATTCCGCTTTTCCGCAGGGGTGACGTCTTTATAGCTTTTCCCACACAGGTGTCTCAGTGTGAGCGAGCGAGATAGAGACAGAGATGGGGAGAGAGGGAGCGAAAAGATGCCTTAATGGAGTTATGGAAATGGAGGCGGCCCCATGATCCCCTGGCTAAGTATTCCACCGGAGATGTGGACGGTACAGCTGCGTACGACGGGGAACCGAGCCGCGCATTTCCTCTCAGATGCAACTTCATATCTCCATCCACGATGTGTGAATTAACTTCCAGCCCTTCCCCCGCCACCACCGCCACCACCGTCTGTTTCCTACCACTTCCGCCAGAAAATATCTTTCCCTGCCAATAAAACTTAGATTTCTTGACGTAGGCGTGTGTCCACAGTTTACATTCAGCACCAGAAAACACACTTTAGTTGCATATGAACATGTACAGAATGCATCCCTTTGTGTATTTATAATGCTGCTTGTGTGGGAGTTTGTTTACATGTTTATGGGTTATGGCGCGTGATTTTGTTCTTTAGCGCGGGAATCGTATACGCTCGAGCGCTTCCAGGTTGAAGATTTATGCGCGAGTGCGCTTTTTATGGCTTTTCTTCTGCATGTGTGTGTTGACGCGCACTTATTTTATGCTTGAGCGTCTTCTGTTGATGAACGCGTCCTCGAGGCCAATTACACTCGGCGTAATGTGTATATATGTGCAATTAAACTTGTGAATTAAAGGGGGATTTTATACTGTATGGCCACATGTGAATATCTGGCTGCCGTTCGTTGCATAAAAAGTGGGATGTGTGTGTTTTCGTGTGTGAGTGTGTGTGATGTCTGCAAATGAGTCAGCCGACCTGCCATGAGTGACCTCTTGTCTGCTGGAGAGAGAAAGGAAGGGAGAGAGCCAGAGAGAAGGAGTGATGCTCCCACCCTCCCCTCCTCGGGCCCCCCTCCGGTGACTCACACACCCAGCGTGAGTGTAGGCCTCTACCCACAACCCCCTGCTGCTTGTTTAGAACAACAACAGAGGGAGACAGTGGGATCACAGAGGAAGCTGGCAGGGAGGGAGGGCGGCAGGAGAGACAGTGGGAGAGAGAAAAGAGGAGGGGAGAGACGAGGTGGAGGAGAGACGCTGGAGATTATCGTGCGTTGAGGAAATTAGAGACAGGCTATGTGGCCAGAAGTATGTGGACGAGCATGGAAGGGACTGTTGATGTATGTGAAAATGTTTTATATGAATGAAAGTGAAGCTAAAACCATTTATTGTCGCCCCGCAGACGGTGTTTTTCCCTTTTCCTAGAGTAGGAGGAGGGCAGGTGCGTGGGTATGCAGGATAAATAACAGTGCAGAGGGTGACCTTGAACCCACAGGTGTGATTAATGTGGTGTAATCCTCCTGACCTGAGTCAAAAGGTTAGAGATTTAGTGAAATGAAATAAAACAACATTCCCTCTTGACAGTGCATTATTTACAGTCGTGCACACGAGACCTCATTGGTCTTTTCGGCCCTGTTCAGACCTGGTACTAACATCCATCCTGAGCGATCTGTGACCACTTATAATCTCACTTTCCCTGCCTTATATGCAAACAAACACATATCGCTAAGACAAAGGAATATGATGTTTTGTAAATAAAGTAAGAACTATAACATTTGCCGAATTTACAAGAAGGCCCAAATAATTAAGAATTTTTCATAGACAACGCTGGCAGTCTTTATAGAGTTTCTCTTAACTCAACATCTCACAAAATTGAGCGATTTTTAAAGGGAGTCTGGGGACTTTCTTCACGGGCCACAAAAAGCCTATATTGGTTACTGTTTACTGTTTATTGTCATTAAATTGTTGTCTTCAAACAGCTGCTAAATGTCTGCAGGTAATGCACACTTTAGACACTTTTTACAAGGAAAGAAACAACTTAATGTTTTGTATTTAATGCCGAATTTACAAGAAGGCACCGATAATTTATATTTTGCCATAGCCGTTTTTCACACAGTTTTTGAATTCTCTTTTCACTCAACAACTCTCAAAATTAAGCAATTTGTTTAGGGAGTCTGGGGGTTGGATCTGTTGTGTGTTCCCAAACATCTGCTGCTAACATTTGCAGGTTAAGAGAGCCCGAACACATGATTCCCATTACTTTGAACCAGAAATCAGATTGTGCGTAATCATTTCTACCTGGACCCGGACACATGTGCTGACACACTGCTAAAAGAATTTGGTCACATGCAGCCCACACCACATCCAAATGTCTAGAGGTTTGGGGAAGGCACTCTTTCCTGTTTCAACATGACAACACCATACAGAAATGTTTTTTTTCCCAGTTTAATGTGGAGGACCCGACCTCCACCCCCGTCCAACACCTGTAGGATGAGCTGGAACGCTGACTAGAAGCCTGACCTCGCTGCCCAGCATCAGTGACTGACCTCAGTGATGCTCTCGTGGCTTTTGTGGAAAGCTTTCACAGAAGAGTGGAGGCTGATATAGCCGCATATTAATGCCCATGGCCCTCGAATGAATAATTCATCCACGTGCACATACTAAAGTGCAAATGTGTATATGTACTGACACGTGTGCTGGTCCAAACACAAGGTAATGTAGGAATTTGTGCAGATAAACAGCTCAAAATATACAGTATTTACTGTATTTCCATATCACGCATGCTGATATAAACGAACACACCACGCACACTCACGCACGCACATGCACCTGACACTCCTCCAATCCCATTAAGACATATTTAAGGCTGTCTAATGGAAATTGATCAGTGATTAAGATCATTTCAGGTTAATCCAATTAATCAATCCCTGCTGATTAGGATGGCGGCAGGAAAAAGGCTCAAAGATTCATCACAATCCCCTTCGGTCCTGCCGCTCCCATGCCGACACTCTGCCATCAGCTGCAGTTCGAAAACACATTTTCTAACAAGTGTGTCACCTTCAGGTCCTGTTGAGCTCGACTTGTGTGAGTAGACAAGTAAAGAAAGATACGAGGCAGAGGGATGCGACTAAATAAGAGTAAAGTAAGAGATATTGCTTGTGTCCCCTCGGCAATGTCGTATGTTTCTCGCTCAAATAAATTTCTCTTGGTTGTCTCTTAGCTCTGGAGAGGTATTCAAAGAAAAAGACCAGCTAGAGGAGAATAATATAAGATAAGATGCTTAAGTACGTGTCTGACAGAGAAAGGAACGATACAGTGAATGAGATGAAGAAAATTACTTGAATCAATGCAAAAACTAGACATAAAATGGGATTGAGATCTTTTACAGACCAAGCCAGGAGCTGTACTGGAGATATACAGTCGGGGAACCAGTCCAGGGTTGAAATCGAGCTCAATCTATACAAATACTTCCCGATGTAAGACACGCTACTTCTTTTCTCCAGAAATCCTTTTGGAAAAATCAAGAGCATGACGATCTGGCAACTGAACCAGGGATCTTCTAGTCATTTCTACAAACCGGTGCATTCTCTTGGCGTGATGACAAGCAGCGTCAAGAAAGCAGCAGAAGAAAATATCACAACCATTAATTCAATCAGGAGTGGTTGAACAAAGCATGACTGGAAGTCTATTGAAGATTTACAAGATAACTTACAGGAAATAGGGAAAAAATAAGTCTTCCTCACCTACAGAAAGCTTAAATTAATACCTTCTGTTCATGCTAATGTTCATACTTGCGTCACACTTGACAACCAGCTCCTTCTTGGGTAAATTTCATTTCTATAAAAGTGCCACTGGCCACAAAAACACAGTGGATATTTCTCCGGCTGTAACCTTCACCATTTGGTCAGTGATAAAATCGCAGAGACTTGGACGGAGTTTTGCTCGAGGGTGATTGGCTCTCCCTTGAAGTTTCAGCTTGAACAAATACCTTCTTGCCTCGGTTTAAGCTGCCAAGACAGACACTTCTGACCATTTCTCTATTGTTTGCTTTCTTCTATTTGCTGCCACTCGTTCACACTTTATCTAAAGCGTTGTTTGCTTTCAGTCTGGAAGAAAGTGAAAGTGGATTTGGAGGTAGGAGATGCTCGATGTCCAATCAGTTTCTTTCAATTTGAAGGTTGAGAAACACCTTTGAACCCTCGTCCTCGATGTTGTCAAGAACTCTGACGCTTTTGACTGCCCGGTTCATATTTTGTTTGATTTTTTTCTTCCTATGAAGACTTCAGCTTGACATAGTGATTCTTCTATGAAGTTTCAATATGCCTGCAGTTGTAATGTGTTGCACTGTGGCCATAGCATGTAACCCTGGGTCAGAACTCAGAGGTTTAGAGGGTGAAGTAAGAGGTTTTTGGGGCATTAGGCAGGTCAGGGAGAGAGTAGTAGCCATTGGCAGTTCCTGACAGAGTTCACTGTTCAAATAACAGACACCCTCTTCATTGTGACTGTTTTGTGAGTGGCCAGAGCACAAACGTTTGAGCCCTGTGAGAGCAGAGGACAGACTGAATTTATAGCGCAATTTATGGGAACTGTTGGAGAGAGGCAGGAGCTGCCAGTCCTCACTTTCTCTCTCAATCTCCCGACACTCTGATGCACGCAGACACGCATTCATAAATTTTGTGCACACATGTAGCCTACGCGCGACACCTCACACACTCAATCTGCACCTAAAGTGGTTCTCACACGCCTTACTTAGAGGATGACACACCTGGTGTGGGCAGTAAGTCATTCATAGCAGCACAGTGATGCAGACAACAGACTCTGACTGTAACTCAGCCTGTCTGTCTGACTGGGTAAAGGATAGAGGAAGAGATACATACAAAGGATTGGATACATGCATACCTTAGTAGAAGTATTTTTAATTGTACTTTCTTAGCGACGGGAGAGGTACGAAATGAAGGCCTGGGTGGGCAGCTAGTTGTTCAGTTCATCGCATTGTTTGCTCTAGATTGCATTCAGTCATCCAGTTTTCTCCAACTGCAATCAAGTTCACGAATTTACGAATCCTACAATGGCGACAAAATCCTACAATTTTATTTTTGAGTCTCGTTACCAACTCGTCAAATGCTGACGTTTTGGATTAACGACCAACTCACCAACAATCCCCAAAGTGTCAGTATTTGGCGAGTTGGAGATGAGACCTTTGGACCTTGAACCAATCATCACCTCTAGTGCAAAGTCAACGGTCAAAGTGTTAGCAGGCTAGGCCATGTATCCCAGACACCCAACTCACTAGCGACTTCCTCCAGCTCCTACTGGGGCATCCCATGGAGGTCCCAGGTGAGGTGAGACACATATTCCTTCCAATAAGGAAGTAGTCTACTAGAAGCTCCTTGCAGATGTCAGCCCAGGCATCTTGGCATCTCCGTTCTCTCTCTCAATAGTTCATGAAAGTTAGTCGCTAATACTAGCAGCGAAATAGAGTTTCAGCAGAAGAGCATTTATTCATTCACTGGCTACTAATTACCAAATATCGCTGTTCTGTCTCTTCATATTCATGCATTTAAATTCAAATCCAAAACTTCCTGGAACTGTCTGAGGTCTCCGTGAAACAAGTGACGATCAGCTTTCTACTCAATGGCTCTGGCCCAGAAGAACCAGCAGGCTGGATGCTATTGGATTGACCTACAACCAATCAGAGCAGCCTCATATTTAATAAAAAGTTGTGATTGGAGCGATATATATAGAAATTGGATAGAAATATGTACTAATGGAAGGGTTGGTCTTATACTGCATGCAGTATGTCGAACTAATGCCAGTTATTTATTGAACCCTCTGGTACATATTTAAAATACATGCTTGTTTCAGCCGGCCACAAGAGAAACACGATCGATACCAACTGCTACAGATGAAAACAAACATATCACATGTGGTGTGGGGTTCCTCTGGTGTCACATGTGCTATAAACAGATGCATTATTCAATAGTGTGTAGGATGAAAGCACCACCACCCATGTAACATGGTATCGCTTATGTAATCGTCACGCACAGACATGTTGAGAATACGACAAAGAAGAAGCAGGAAGTAAACAAATGACAGGTGCGGACAACAAACTTTTAAGGTTTTCTGAGGTCTCTCTTTAGCATAAGAGTGTGTGAAACTGTCTTTAATGAACGATTATGGATTTCTAATTCGGTTATATTTCCCCACAGAGAATGAAAGAGAAGTATGTGGCGGGGGACGGAGAGCGGGGATAGTAAAGGGCAGCCGTGGGCAGCATGGAAAGCAGAGGCGAGATACAGGAAACGAGAGAGGAAATGAGAGCTCGGAGGGTGGATGAAGGGAAAGCCGGGGTAAAAATCGCAGTTTGGTGGCTGATAACTCGCTTCATGTGACCTTTCCGGCTTTAACTGTGCAAAAAACGAACAATTTCTTGGTAGATTCTTAAAATTTGAGATGATTAACATGGTGAGCAACAATCCAAGCCAGATTTTTTTAGACATGATTCATAAAAATAAAATAAAAAAACCCAAAGTATTTTGTTTGGGTGAAAAATGTGCAAGCAGGTGACAAGTGTGCACCCTCACACACCAAATACACACCACACAAGTGGGTATTTTTCCTGTTTTTCCCGCACTTAACCCTGCCTCTCCACGTATGTTTAAAGGGCTTCATTCTGCTAAATTGTGGTTAAAAAAGGGCAAACTGTGCTCATCCTCCTCTCGCTGTTTGGCGCTTGGAGACGAAACCAAAAAAAGCCCAAGAACGGGTGAATGACAGCGCGATAAAGCAGCCGATTGAATTATTTACCTCCTCCATAAACATTTCCCCCCTGCCACCTGAAAGAAAAGGGCCTCCTCGCCTGAGTTATGACAGTAAACTGGTTTCAACAGCGGGCCTCTTCAGGAATAATAGGCCTTTAAGGGCTAAGTTATAGCACGAGGAAGATTCTCCCTGACAATTCACTCGCTTTTCCTCCACTAGTCGGAGAGCGGTGCAACCTGGCATGGAAAAACGCCGGAGGGGGTTTTGGGGAGAGTAATGAAGGGCCGTTGTGCTTACTTCATAAACTTGTCACAGCTCCTTTTCATTTTATTTCCCGAACAAACCCGATCATCCCTCCACACCTCGGGTAGAAGCATCCGCGGCACAGGTCGGTCAGTTAATAAATATATCAGTTTGCCACCCTAAAAAGTGCTGCCGTATTAAAAACAGCACGGGGATAAAATATGGATGAGGCTGCTTCAGTGCTCCAGGTGTGTCAAGTGTGATTTAATATGAAGAGGGGACGCGCTGTGGCGGCGGCGGCGAGGAAAAGGAGATTGCTGAGGAGAGCACAGACAGACAGGCTGACCTCTGACCTCTGAATATCAGCCAGTCAGCTAATACTGCTGAGCTGAAGCTCACAAAACAGCCACTGGGGAGAGACCTGCCGAAATCCATCAGCTTTACTGATCAAGAAGAAGTGCACGTCAATCTGCGACCAATCTGTTACTGTTTGTGGGAGTGTGTATTTTTGGGAGGGAAGGTGCCAACACTGAAAGTGTGACAAACTGTGTGTGCATAGGTTTGTGTTAGTCACAGGCCTATATGTGCCTGTGCAGTTGTGTGTTTTGGTGACTGAGTGTGCGTACATCATTTAAAGGTGCAATTTAATGATATAACTGCTGCAAGCAAATAAGACCATCGCTGACATGATTAACAGTCTCCGTCTGGCTCTGGATTCACACCGCAGGCTTTCAAGGTTGGATTCGGAGAGAAAGCGGCTCGGTTGAGCAGAAGGAGGGCGCTGATGGACAAAAAACATTTTCAACAATCTCAGTAAAGCAAAATCCAAACATTTTGACCATATGTGGGAAATGTAGTCTTAACCATGGAGGTGTTTTCCTTTGCACACCACTTGTTTTCTTACGGTGCAAGGAATCAAATCCAAAAAAACAGGTAGACCTTTTGGTCACCAAGAGTTTTCTCAAGACACCTACCGACTCAAGTATTGTGACCAAAAACTTCAACCTTAAAAAAAATTACTTTGACTACAGTGACAACAGTTACAGTACTTGCATGTGTACAGCCATTTTTATGAAATCGAAGATTTTAACAGAAGTTTTTGATAAACTGGCCAAAATGTTTACAATTGAAAACTCACTCCAAGAATAAATGTTGGCTACATTTGTTATGTTTCTGCAAACCACATATATGTTGAAACTTAACATTTCTTTATGTCGAAACTTAACATTTCTTTATGTCGTAACTTAACATTTCTTTATGTCGTAACTTAACATTCCTTCATGTCAAAACTTAACATTTCTTTATGTTGTAACTTAACATTTCTTTATGTTGAAATTATGTTGTAACTTAACATTTCTTTATGTTGAAATTATGTCGTAACTTAACATTTCTTTATGTCGTAACTTAACATTTCTTTATGTTGAAATTATGTCGTAACTTAACATTTCTTTATGTCGTAACTTAACATTTCTTTATGTCGTAACTTAACATTTCTTTATGTCGTAACTTAACATTCCTTCATGTCAAAACTTAACATTTCTTTATGTTGTAACTTAACATTTCTTTATGTTGAAATTATGTTGTAACTTAACATTTCTTTATGTTGAAATTATGTCGTAACTTAACATTTCTTTATGTCGTAACTTAACATTTCTTTATGTTGTAACTTAACATTTCTTTATGTGGAAATTATGTCGTAACTTAACATTTCTTTATGTTGAAATTATGTCGTAACTTAACATTTCTTTATGTCGTAACTTAACATTTCTTTATGTCGTAACTTAACATTTCTTTTTGTTGAAATTATGTCGTAACTTAACATTTCTTTATGTCGTAACTTAACATTTCTTTATGTGGAAATTATGTCGTAACTTAACATTTCTTTATGTTGAAATTATCAAGAGTTTTCTCAAGACACCTACCGACTCAAGTATTGTGACCAAAAACTTCAACCTTAAAAAAAATTACTTTGACTACAGTGACAACAGTTACAGTACTTGCATGTGTACAGCCATTTTTATGAAATCGAAGATTTTAACAGAAGTTTTTGATAAACTGGCCAAAATGTTTACAATTGAAAACTCACTCCAAGAATAAATGTTGGCTACATTTGTTATGTTTCTGCAAACCACATATATGTTGAAACTTAACATTTCTTTATGTCGAAACTTAACATTTCTTTATGTCGTAACTTAACATTTCTTTATGTCGTAACTTAACATTCCTTCATGTCAAAACTTAACATTTCTTTATGTTGTAACTTAACATTTCTTTATGTTGAAATTATGTTGTAACTTAACATTTCTTTATGTTGAAATTATGTCGTAACTTAACATTTCTTTATGTCGTAACTTAACATTTCTTTATGTTGAAATTATGTCGTAACTTAACATTTCTTTATGTCGTAACTTAACATTTCTTTATGTCGTAACTTAACATTTCTTTATGTCGTAACTTAACATTTCTTTATGTTGTAACTTAACATTTCTTTATGTTGAAATTATGTTGTAACTTAACATTTCTTTATGTTGAAATTATGTCGTAACTTAACATTTCTTTATGTCGTAACTTAACATTTCTTTATGTTGTAACTTAACATTTCTTTATGTGGAAATTATGTCGTAACTTAACATTTCTTTATGTTGAAATTATGTCGTAACTTAACATTTCTTTATGTCGTAACTTAACATTTCTTTATGTCGTAACTTAACATTTCTTTTTGTTGAAATTATGTCGTAACTTAACATTTCTTTATGTCGTAACTTAACATTTCTTTATGTGGAAATTATGTCGTAACTTAACATTTCTTTATGTTGAAATTATGTCGTAACTTAACATTTCTTTATGTCGTAACTTAACATTTCTTTATGTTGAAATTATGTCGTAACTTAACATTTCTTTATGTCGTAACTTAACATTTCTTTATGTCGTAACTTAACATTCCTTCATGTCAAAACTTAACATTTCTTTATGTCGTAACTTAACATTTCTTTATGTTGAAATTATGTTGTAACTTAACATTTCTTTATGTTGAAATTATGTCGTAACTTAACATTTCTTTATGTCGTAACTTAACATTTCTTTATGTCGTAACTTAACATTTCTTTATGTGGAAATTATGTCGTAACTTAACATTTCTTTATGTTGAAATTATGTCGTAACTTAACATTTCTTTATGTCGTAACTTAACATTTCTTTATGTCGTAACTTAACATTTCTTTTTGTTGAAATTATGTCGTAACTTAACATTTCTTAATGTTGAAACTTAACATTTCTTTATGTTGAAATTATGTTCA
Organism: Pagrus major; assembly: GCF_040436345.1. Classification (NCBI taxonomy): domain Eukaryota; kingdom Metazoa; phylum Chordata; class Actinopteri; order Spariformes; family Sparidae; genus Pagrus; species Pagrus major. The sequence goes on from NC_133238.1 coordinate 18,825,026, forward strand.
ACTTTCAATTTTATGTTGCAATAACATTGTGTTTAAGGGCTGGTTAGGTTAAGGCACAAAAATTGCTTAGTCAGGCTTAGGAAAAGATCATGATTTGGTAACTCTCTTTGTCGACACAGGAAATTGCTGGAAATTGTCCCGACATCTCGATAAAAATAAGATAGACGATAAGATACAAGGTATAACAGAATAACGGCACTAGCTGTACCACTGGTGTGAAAAAGGATCCTCTCGTCATCAGCCTCGGTCTTTGTAGATTCAACATACATCACGTTTCGAGTGTGTGCATGCAGTGAGCTGTGCTTTACTTTGTGTGTGAGTTTGTCCTCCGTCGGTCACACAGCCACAGGCTAGGAAATGGGCTTTCCTGTCGTTCAGAGAGGCTAAGCTGACAGAGCATGAAGGCAACCATAAAGCCCCAAACTGCCTCCTGATACCGGCCGGCTCGCTGGCTAATCATTACACATCTTCCTCTCATCTGTTCAGCACTTTTTACTCACTACTCTATATCCAACCCCCACTCCTCCTCCTCCTCCTCCTCCTCCTCCTCCTCTTCCTCCTCTTCCTTCTCCTGCTGACCCCAGTCTCCCACCTCCCTTTGCGCATCGCTTCTCCTTTTTTGTGTGAATGTGACAGTTTGTGTGTGTGTGTTTGGGAGTGAAAACAAGTGTGGCTGTGAGAAAAGAAAGAATGTGTGTGTGCTCTGAGAACTACCTTGCATGACCTCTAAATCTGCTGAGCTCTCAGAAAAAGGAACTCTGCTTTTCCCTCCATCACAATCTCAACACGCCGGCGGCGGTGGCGGCGGCGAGGAGGAGCTCTACTTCATCGGGAAGGGGAAGCACCGCTTGCTGCCAGCCTCCATATGAAGAGCAGTCACCAGTTTCTCCCCGAGTGTCACTCACAGGAACGTAAATATGACTGGAACTCAGGATCTTAGCGACGACTGACTCGTTAATTTCCTCCTAATAAACACTGACACACAGTGACGAAAGTCTTTCTTTATGTTTCACATGCAACCCTGACTACCACCAGCCTCCTCAGGGCTCACTGGGCAGCAACTGAGGCATGAGTGACCCCCGCTGACCGCTGCCGAGCCACTGGGACAAAACCCACAGGTAGTCGTGCATAATTCCACTTCCTGCCCTCCGTAATGGCTTCTGGTGACCTCTGGCTGCACGCCGCGACCCATCATGCCCCATCAACCTCGGCCCGGTCCTCACAGCACGGCAGCACCCCCGAGGCTGAGTGAGCGAACGCTATAAAACACACAATAATCCATTACTGTCATTTTTTTCCTTATAGAGTGGTACAATATTTAGTTGCATCAGGATGATCTAATATTCTACACAAGACTATTCGGTGAACATTGACATATAACACTTTCTGTTTTTCATTCAAGGGTTTTCCTCAGTATTAGATGTTTTGATCCTTGGAGTCCATCCATTTTTTCCTCAAAACCTTATATGGTTTAACTCCATACACTTGTAAGATTTTCAGTGACTGTGTGAACTGGTCAGAATTTGGATAAACGTCCAGGTAAAGCCCATTTTCAATTATCTTTGGAACATCAGCAATCAATTTCATGCCAAGTAAGTTAAAAGTAAAGTTATAATTATAATAAAAGCAACAAGTCGAGTAAAGGTGCATGTTTACTTTTCAAAATAATCATTATATTTACTTTTAAGATTAAAAACAATATTTTTTCACATACAAATTGTAGTAACATCAGACTTTATGTGCTTCTCCAACTTAAATGCCCACATTCATGTGGTTAAAACACCATTAATAAGTGAGTTTTTGGTGTTTTACAGCTAAATCTACTTAATATTCCATGTTTTTTTACGGGCAACACGCCTCATTTCATAAATGTAAACGTGTTATTCAGTTGTCTAAAATGTATATTGTGTGCACGTGTGAAAACACCACACACACACACAGAGACACACACACTCTGGGCTGCAGCTGGCTGGGATGACATGTTAAGGATGTGTTAATTCACCCCTCTAAGTTTCCTTATCATGTCTGCTGCTTGGCCATTCATTAATAGTCCTGTTTTAATTAGCCATTAGTGAACACACTCCCCATGTCACAGATATGAGATGGGGGGGAGTGTGTGTGTGTGTGTGTGTGTGTGTGGGAGTAGGCCATACAGCGAGGAAGGTGTGAGGAGTATGGATGTGTGTGTGTGTGTGTGTGTGTGTGTGGACAGCTCCATTCTCCCTCTGTGGCGGCAGAACAATTGGCAGGGACACGCTGTTCAGCGGGGCCTCCTCCTCATTATTGGCCCACTGCTCACTTGTGAGCTGTATCATTGTACTGCAAGACAATGGCTGCCAGGGGCCCCACCCGACATGATACCCCCCCACCCCCTCCTCACACACACACACACACACACACACAAGTCCAGCTATAAGCTTAACTCCCCCCCTCTTCTCCTCACTCACTCCCTCCTGCATCTCAAACATCTACAACCCCGCAGTATCGCCGCAGCTGATTGGCTGCAGCCGCGGACGCCCGACGCCGGTCAGAGTCCACGGCGAGAGAAACAGGGGATTAAGCCTAATTAGCATGAACAATAAAAACAAACAAACACGGGTGGGGGAGAGGGGTCAGCGAGGCAATCCCACTGTCTCTCTTAATTAGCATTGTTTACCGAGTGACACAGTTGGTTCATGATATCAAGCACATAGCAGCACACGTCTATTACACTCAGTCACAGACACAGAAAACATACAGCTACATGTGGAGTGAGTTCTGGATGTATTTATTAATGCACAAAGGGGATTGTTTTTTACTTTCAGTTAAAGATTTTTGATTAATTACTGACTTAAACTTCCTTTTGATCGAATTTTTCGAACTGGAAAACGGTCGTTGTTGCTGCTGTCAGGTGAAAACCAAGTGCATGTCGCTGAAGATGTCCTCTGCTTCACCTTATGATAATGCATTCTTGTATTTCAAAGATAAATAAATAAATAAAAATACTACACAAGAAGGAATAAACCCAGAAACCTCCAACTGTTGGAGGGGAAAGAAGCATCTTCGTTCCCCGTGTCTGAGGAAAAACTACAAAACGCTCCATGGTGTCAAACATGGCCAACAACAGTAGTGTGTGAATGTGTCAAGGCCAGATTGTTCTTGTAATTAACACAGTTATCCATGAAAGTAAAGAAAAGTTTAGCCTAAAAACATAAAAGTATAAAGATGTTGACTTTCTGCTTGTTTATTGCAAAAAAAGACGAGCGGAAATACAAGAAATAAACACTGAATATCAGGAGTAAATGACTTAATGCTAGTCAAACTACCACAAAAACGGGAGCACTGGAGCAGAGCAAAGACATTCATAACATCCAGGGGAGAAGAGCAAGAGAAAAATAGGAAGTGAACCCAGGTAGCAAACTTGGTATGGCCCAGTGACGGGCCACACAGCCCCAAGATGGACATGGCTCCTGGGTTCTGGGCCAGAATAGGGCTGACAATGGTCACACAGGTGGCTGAGATATTGCCAGGCCATGGGCACCCGTGTGCACCTGTACCTTCACCGTAAGTCAGCTACACCTTAGGAGTATAAACCCCCTGGAGGAAGGTGAAACACCGACTGTGAGTCAGATCTACAACATCTACGTAAGTGTCCACATACTTTTGGCCACGTAGATTATCAATCTTTAATCATCTGACCCGTTTAAAAAGTCAAAACTTTCAAATCGTCCTGTGGTTCTGGAGGTTTCCAGTCATTTAGGCTGTGCACTGATGCAGCTGTTCTTCTCTCACACTGATGAGCTGAATATAAAAAAAGAAGCTCTATCGATCGCCGCGGCACATGTATAAATATTAGTGATGAGATGATTGATGATAGGATTTCTAAATCTCTTTGGCATCGCAGAAAAATTGCATTTGCCTGCGAGTGTCTGGCCGTCCGCGGCGCTGAAGGCCCACCCCTGGGGAACTCATCGCTGCAGTGGGGGTCAGTGAAAACTGGGCCGAATCAAAGTGATTAAGGAGCTGCAGATCAATAACGCCTTTATATTAGATTTACTCGCCATGCTGGGATCGCACACAGTCAGCAGAAAGACGGGAGGAGGCAGAGGCTGAAAATGAACCCAGATCCAGCTAAGCGTCCTCAGAATTGGGTGCTGGTATAAATCTTTGAGGCGTGATGAAATAATATAATCATCTTTAAATTGGAGGGATGAGGAGGACGGGCTTTTGTTTCTGCTGATCTTCTAAAATCTGAAGAGGGTTCTGATGACGAAACAGTGAGGAAAACCATTACCCAGAAACCATCTGCGAGGAGTCTTGTTGGTCAACTTTGACGGGATGTAGTCGTACAGTAGATACAGTCGTGTTTCCTCCTGCAGCTCCTGTGTGATGAGCTGTGGTCAGTCATCAGTCCTGAGGAGAGAAGAGTTTCTGCAAATCGATCCAATAACGGTTCAGGAAGAGGAATCCATCGTGGGAGCAGACCGATGTGACTCACAGCTGAAGGCAACAGGCTCATATCTGTTCTCTATATGTTGCCAAACGTCATTCTGGGAGACGCAACACTGAAGCTGGCAGGGCGGGTCGAGGGGAGGTCCAACAGAACATACAGAGGTTTAAGGTTTCCATCACAAGAGCGATATACAAACCTCCCGTCTTTGGGATCACATGCAGTGTCAGTCGCTCTTTCTGACTGGAAACGACAACAAAAAAACCTTGGAAAGAGTACCCAGTGAGGGAATGTAACTGAGTACTTGAATACTGCTCTTAAGTGTAATTTAAAGGTTAAGTACTGAATACTGGATCCAATAGTACAGTAATACAGTACATACATGCATGTAAATATGTGTTTAATTTACTTTAACTTCTACTTTTTATGTTTAAGTACATTTAATATCAGATATTTTTAGACTTTTACTCGACTATGACTTTGTGTATCTCCAGTGATGGAATGTAACTAAGTATATTTACTCGAGTACTGTATCTAAGTGCAATTTTGCAGTACTCTCTTGTACTTTACTTGAGTATTTTCATTTTCTTGTACTTTACACTTCCACTCCACTACATGTGTACTCTTACACTTACTCTTTGCCTCTTGCTCATTTATTTGATACTTTTAGTTACTAGTTACCTTGCAGATTACATTGGTGCTGATTCCAATAACCAGAAGAATGCTGAATATAGGATCCAATGACATTTAAATTACTTTTACTTCTACTTTTGCATACTTGAGTACGTTTAATATCTCAAGTACTCTTCGTACGAGTGACACGATATCTTTACTTTTACTCAAGCATGACTTTTTTTTTTTACAACCCTGTGAAATGGAACTACTCAAGTGCAGTATTACTATTTAAAAAAAATGATATTTAACTGCAGTACTTTAGTAAATGTATTTAGTTACATTCCAGCACAGTAAACGCAGGCCCTGATCTCAGACCTCACACCTGGCACCACTACATATAGAAGCATATACACAGAATGATGTGTGTTGTTTCCACACACACATCATTCTCTGTGAACACCAATTAGTAAATAAATAGCTTTCTGGTGACAATTAGTTGAACTCATCTTGAAATGGGCGCCTGAGCGTGTGCGCACACACTCGCACAATGTGCCATTGCCCCTTATCTCCATGGAGACAACATGTCCCCCCCCAAACCCCCATCACCACCCCCCAACCCCACCAGTGTTTGTCTCACAGTAAATCTAAATTGGCGAGTGCAGTTAACCCCCTCACCTCCTCCTCAGCCGGCTCCTAAGTCTGTGGATGTCTGCAGCAGACGATGAGAGAGAATTACAATCAATGTGAGAAAAAAAAAAAAAAGAGGTGCACGAGGGGAGGGAAGGGGGTAGAGAAAAAGGCAGTGGAAAACGTGTTAGCACACAACAGAGCCGGGGTCATGCAGAAGCCATACACTGAAGATGAAGACTAAAGCGAGTCTGCCTGCGTTTTACAGTCTCCTTTAAGGTTATTTCGCAGGAATCTTTCATGTAGTCTGGTGTGTGGGGGGACGGATGTATGTGCTGGGAGGGGCTCTGAAGGAACCTCCAATCTGTTTACAGCTCTGATTGGAATTACACAATCAATTACCACCCCCTGCTGTGGCCCAAATGAGCCAGCCCAAAAGACAGGGGAATTGGTTAAATGTTATTGTTGGGAGGCCATTATCCAACAATCGGGGTGGTTAATGCAAGAAAATGACATTCATTAAAAGGCTCGACGGGAGGCTCCCAGGGGCCAGGCTGCAGCTGACCCTCATTCACCGCCAGGCTTTGTGGGCCCTCGTCCACTGTGGGGAGGGGAGATCATGTCAAAGGCACAAAATGCTCCTCTTTTGTCGCAGAGTGGCCTTCAGTCTCTCTTTGCAGGGGCAGAGAGCCAGAGAAAATACCTGCGATTGCGAGCGCGAATGTTTTTGTGCCGCGTGAAGGTGTCAGAGAGGGAGGAAAAAAAAGGGATAATTACATCATTCTGTGAATTAGAGGAGTGGAGGGGGGAGAGTGATTGAGGCCCCCCTCGCCGATGGATGCACATGTAATCCTGCAGTAATGAGGCAGCACCAGAATCATACTCCACACACACTTAGTCCTATAATGTATATCATCAACGCTTTGAAAAAAAGATGCTATTCCCCCCTTGTGCGAGTGCACTTCCAGGCAGCGCGCGGTGATATCATCTATCAACGCAGACAGAGCTATCAAAAGCCAAAAAGTCAAAAGTAAGAGCAGACATCAGCCCACAGAGAGAGAGCCGAGCCTGGTCGTGTCATTATTTTTGATGCGGGATTCCTGGGAGAGATTATTTTTGCAAACTTCCACCAACGCAAAAAAAAAAAGGCTGTCTTTGTCTTGTTCTATTCAGAGAGTCGCAGATAGGACGGCGGGTCAGCGAGAAGGAAGACAGCCGTGGCCTTGTTATTTCTGTTCATCCTACAGGAAACGAGAGACGCGAGGAAGGAATATGTTCCTTTATGGCGAGAAGTCACATTGTAGCTGCCTGTACAGTGTGTGTTACAGAGCCTCGCTGAGATAACTCGGGAACTAAAAGTCCCTCTTGCTCGTTTCAGTTTGCTTTTCTATATTGAATCTAAAGAACTCAAGCAAATCAAGGGATTAAAAGCAAAGGACTGGCTCGGGACATATTCTTGGTTTGCACTGACACAACAGCGTCAAACACTGACACACTGACTGTTTGATGGTTTATACAGGGGGTCTTATTGTGTTTGTCTCAGACAGCACACATTTGTAAGACGTAGTCTGTAGAGCGTTTGAGAAAACGTTGGTGAGACATTGGCATTTTGTCATCTCACCAATGTCTTCCAAATTTGCAAAAGCTCCCAATACTATGTCTTTCCAACGTAACACGCACCAACGTCTGCAAGATGTATGTGTTTGATTGAAGATATCATTGAGGGGCAATGCACACGTTAAACAAAGTAATACCAAAACCAATATTGAGATGAGGTTTGTCAAGACTGCCCGTTGGGGAGATAGCCTCATAGAAACTGACCAATCTTACGTTGTGATTAGTTGCATGATGGCATTTGACGTTAAATTCCTTAAGAACCTAAGTCACCTGTTTGCAGACAAGGCAGATCACTTCCATCTGTCCCCTGAGGTCTGACAAAGACTTTACTCTCTCCTCAAACACCTTTTCCTTGGTTCTGGGGCACTTAAATGTTCAAATCAGAGGGCCAACATCGGCTCATGGATGTTGGAAAAGACGCACGCAAAGGTGGAAAGGTAAGCTAGAAAGACTACTTGTACCGTTTTGAAGAAGTTCGAGAAGTTGCAAGACTTCAGACAGGTCAACAATGTCCAGACCTGCACCTTGAAAGTTCTGGCCCATCACAAAATCTGGACTCAAAAAGTGAGGACCTAAGGACCAAAACTAAAACAAGGTACGTTTGTTAAAAATGCCAAAGGTTTTGCCCCTTCAAGAAAGCTTAACAGGTGCAAAGGTGTACCTGGTCATCATATAGAGCAAAGGTCTGGCAACAGGTAGTCAAAGGTAGACAAGTTTGAGTGATCAAGTCCAAGGAGCAATTGGATCGTATTCGTTGCTAGAGGAAGAAGACACTGTAGGACCAGTGGGGTAATTGAGGGCAGCTGTGCAAGCAGGTGGAGGATCAGGTGACTGGGAAAGGTATGATCACCCTGTGGACAGCTGGTGGACTGCAACTGTTCTTGCAGATTGAAGACGAGACAAGATTTTTAGCCATTCCCTCTGGATTATAGTGTCTCAAAGGTTTTTGTCTTCTCCATTTGCAGAAAGTCTTCCATCTTTTGTTGGGAAACATGCAGTCGTGTGACAAATTACAGGAAAACCGTGAGTAATTAAGTGAAGACAGACAACAAACTGTGGCTCTTCTCTGCTTTTGGGGGCGTTTTGTTGCCATGGTTTGGATCCACTTGTGTGAGGGGTCACGACAAATCAATACAGAGTGATCACTTCTATCCTAAGATGAAACATTTCTATTGTCTCTTCCAGGATGACAATACCCTCATCCAAAGGGCACGAGTGGTCACTGAATGGTTTGGCCTCGCAGTCACAAGACCCGAAACCCAACTGGACACCTTTAAGACCATCATTTGGATCATCAAAACACCAAATGAGGGACTATCTTTCAGAAGAATGCCTTTAATTTGCTACCGATTTCCTTTTAAATGACCAAACCTTGACCTTTTGTCACGTCTTCCTCTGCACGCCGAGTTCGCTTCGACGACTCCCATTGTCCACGAGGGCACGAGACTGACATGCGATTAGAGCCGATAACTGTTACAGATAACCAAGACGAGGGGGGAGAAGCCACGGGAGTGAGGATCCCAGCAGCGTGCCGCCAAGGAGTGAATCAATTTTGCGCACTCGCCAGGTCTGTGGCTTATTGAACACACAGATTGACCCTCCTAAAGATGGCTGTTACCTCAAAGCCAAACACTGACCTCTGACTCTTGACCATCTGTCGGCTCCTCGGGAAGAAAAAACCTCCAGGATTGTGGAGCGTAAAGTGTCGCAGTGTTGGGTTTTGTTTTTTTTTTGGCAGGAAAACTGTATTTGTGGAGATAAAGGGATCAAATACAGTAATTACAAAGCGATAGTTTAATGAAATTTTCTGGTTGCTACAGTTGCGTGCTGTCTAGTGTGAGCCGGGCTCATCAGAGAGAGGTGAAATAATTATCACAGGCACCTGTTATGGCAAAGAACAGGTGGAGCTATAGCGTTTTTAATCTCACATCTCAACGGATATTATCAGGATGTGTGTGTGTGTGTGTGTGTGTGTGGGTGTGAGTGTGTACGTGCACACAAATTTTATCTTTGTGCCGCGATGCTGTGTGTGTTAGGTGCTGAGTTAAGCCTCTGATTGAGAAACAAGCCACAGTAGCAACATGCCTCGCTGTTTCCCCCAGCATCTGTCTCGAGCAGCATGAGGCCTCCTGCGAGCGGGGAGGGAGGGTGGAGGAGCGAGGAAGCCACGGAGAGGCGGCTTTCCTTCATCTCTTCCTCTCCCTCTCTCTTCTCATTATTTGGGAGGCAACATTCGAGGTTTTAAAAACGCACCCCTCTCCCTCCGTCTCTCGTCTCAGTGTGAGTTTTTTTGTCTTCCATCATCCGCGAGTCAGCGCCGGGTCATATCACAACACGACGCGCTCTGCTGTGAGTTTAGCACCAGACACACAAGCTCCCCGCCACTTCCTTTTGCGCAGACACAGTTTCTTTGAGACACACTGCGCCGCACTGTCAAAATACTGGAGGTAGATAAGGCGGGTAGTTGAATTCGAAGAGCTGTCCTGGATGTTTGAAAAAATCTCTACTACTTGCCTCTTTTTTCTGTTTCTTGTTGCAGCAGCGGCAGTGGAAGAAACACAGAGTGGAAACACACAAAAAAATGCAGCCCCAGTCGAGCCATTTTGTTTTTAAATTAGCGCTAACGCTCCAAATATAGGTCGAATAAAGGTAAAAGATTTACATTCAACACAAACACCTTAACTAACAGGCATAATGACAGACTACACCCCTTGTAATTCAGTTCCCATCGCTGCGGATATCATCTCTCTTTAGCTGTAATGATTAGTAATAAAAGGTGCAAAATGGAGTCAGCTGGCTGTGAGATGATCGGCTCCATATGCCAGCTCTGTTGGGGTGCTATTTCATCCAGTTTACCCAGTCCAGGAAGTTGACGAGTTGGATACGAGGGATGTTTTGATTCTGAAGTTGTTGATGCGTGTTTTGGCTCGTTTCAAATGAGCTCCTTCTGCCTCTGATTGAAAAAACACACCTTATTTAACCTTAATTAACATATACAGTACGGTATGGGGTGGGAGATACAGCGTGCTTGTATGCTACTGCATTTTATGCAACCCAGTCGGCAGAATAAATGTTGTGTTGTGTCTTTTTTGAGAACCAGAGACATATTAAAACTCAGATTCATATTTTAAAAAGGCTGAGCTCATAGTCTGGTTAGGTTTAGGATCAGCCGGAAAACATACCGACATCTTGTCAAATATTTGGTTTTGGTGCTGTGGACAGCTGGAAAATGTTGTGACATTTCGTCTAAGACATCCTTATTTGTTGCCACTAACATGACCCGGAAATGTCCAGATGTCTTATCAAAAGATCCAGTTCTGTTGTTACAAAACATGCTCTAAAATGTCCTGGACAGTGGTCTTTGCTCGGCGGCCATCTCGGCTACCCGTCATGCCACAACTATCCAATCCCCTCCACCTTCTGACATGAAAGCTAATATACGTTTTATGTGACCGTGCCACGACACATGTTGTAGAAATGTTGACATGACGTGTATAAAACGTACGTAATTATTTGCTCAACATCTTCCTGTGCAGTTTCCGTGCTGCAGTAGGAGCGAGATGACCCGTCCTCAAAACCACAGCCTCATACAAGCTGCAAAAAACAGTCCAATTTAAAGAATGCAACAGACTCTATGAGCTTCCTGAGTGTTTACACGCTAAGGTTGAATAACTCAGAGTGTCCTTGAAGAGGTAGACGGGTCTATTAATAGCCTCGGACTGTAACTGAGGCGGGAGCAGGTTGAGTAAAGTGGCATTTCAGAGCTGTTCATCCAAAGAAAGAGCTGCTGTATAATCTTCAGGACAACATGTCGGGTTTTATGTCAGCAGTGGACCTCACATTCATGTTAACACAAAGCACAGACACACTTTCAGATTCAGGGTTAATCAGACAGTTGCTGATGTTCATCCTGATACAAACAAGACAAACTGACAAGATGAAGTGCGAGTGGTTTCCTTAACTTCTGCAGGAAAACAAATATTAATGTTTCTTTAACAAAAAACTGTTTGAATTATTTGTTTTCCATCCATCTTCTACCTCTTGTGTTCATTGCTCGACAACACTTCCCAATGCTAGTGTTCATGTGTGTTTGGAGTAGTCTGGACTACCTGGTTTTTCAGTCAACATCTTGCCATTTTTGAATTTTACACTTGTGTCCCGCGCTTCTTCTCTGCTTCTGAGTCTGATCCACCACAAACGTCGAAATTATGTCCAGAACTGTCAGCGACAAAGAGGTTCAGATGGAAAGAAACCGTCCTGTGTGTGTTGTTGTGCATGAAACTATGAAAGTTTACAAGTTGTGCAGTTGCCTAATTTCAACATATTTTCAGGAATGAACTGTGCAAGAAACAATACTCGTGTTGTGAGTTTGTACGTTGGCTTTCAGACATAATTCCTTCCTGTAGACAAATTCTGCATTATTGCAGATTCAGCTGACCGACGGAAACTTTCACCAACTTCCCATAATTAGTATCAAATTTTAGCCACATTTGCAGATATTTTCTCGAGAATAAAACATATTACCAAACTTTGACTTTGGCTTACTGATCTAAATTTGACAGAATCTGCATGAAGAGATGTAATCGTGGCCACCTCAAGAACATCTCCGCTGATATTCTGGCACGACCAGCTGCAGATCAAGAGCTCATAAAGTTGTCAGATATGTATTCAGTCAAAACACAAATTACTGTACAACACATTATTCCTTCATCTTCATTGCGTCCGTGAGCTAAACAGCCTCCTCTTTCACCCCTTGGCACCGATTCTGCAGGCCAGTTTATCCGGACTGGGACTGAGTTCAACATGTATTTGACACGGTTGCCGTATTCTGAATATCTGATCCAATATGAATGTTTTCCACTGTCAGGATGCCAGACAACAGCATTTGAATATTAACTTTTGCTGTTTTTTGGAAGATTATTCCAATCAACCTGCCCTCCACACCCGTGCCCTCTGAGGGGAGGTTGAAATAGAGAGTCGATTACATTAATGTTAAGTTATTGCTTTAAACTTCGAAGTTTTAAGTGTCAGGGGGGCGATGACTTTTTCCCGATTTCCTGCTGAGCAGAGCTACCTGCTCAAAGTCCAAAACTTAAAGCGAGCTTGTCGACAGAAGGGGCGAGAGGCTGATTAAATCGTCCTTGCTGTCACCAACGCGCCGAGGGAAGCCAAGTCCAGAAGAAAGCCAAGTACACAAACAATAGTTTGCTTGTGTCAAGTGAAGGAGGCATATCATTAACACCAGAGTTGTAACTGGAAGGGGCCAATCAACACCTGTTTCCACTGTTATCACGCTTACACAAAGCAAAGCATCAAAAGTGACATTTAAGCATAAAAAAACCCGAAATGTTCACACGCACAAGTGAGTCAAAACAACCCGATCGGAGCTCGATGCGCCACTTTTCCTGAAAGGCAACAGTTTTGGCTAACCGGCTGTTATGTCGCACGTTCTCACAGCTAAAGCAGGGCCTATATAAAGCAACGATAAGACGGCGACTGTGGCGCTTCCAAGCGAGTCATCTCCGGCAGCCAGCCTAGCTATCATTATCTGTTAAAGAGCCTCCGTCCCTATGGATCATCATTACGAGGCGCATTAGAAAATACTTTGATTAAACTCCCCTAATCCAGCACAGACAGCTGCAGTCCATTCACAGCTGCCTAATCTCCCCGCCACTAAATACCACCGAGACAATGGGCAACAAATGACAACTTACGTGAGGAGGGAGTGTTGGGAGGAGGGTGGGGGGTGAGGCAGAAATAAAGGAGGGAGAAAACAAAGAAAAAGAGGGAGAGAGAAGGGAGGGGAGAGCTGATTCCTCTATCAAAAGGCGGGCGGTAAACAGTGCTGATGGCGAGCCGTATCATGCCGGGAGATGGCTGATGCTTTCTGCGAAATGAAAGGGGATACGGAGAAAGACAGAGGGGGAACGTGAGGTAGAAAGAGTTTAGTGGAAGGTAGAAGAAGGGGAAAGTGTGACGCGAAGGAGGAGGGAGGAGGAAGGATGATGGAGTTGCGTCTCCCCTCGGCTGGCAGATGAAATGTTGCACGCCGAGGAGAGATCTCTTTCACCCGCGACTACAAACAGGGCGAGGGCGCTGATGGGAGCCGCCGCAATCAAGATGAGAGGAGAGCGAGGGAGAGAGAGAGCAGCAGAGAGAAAGGGGAGAAAAATGAAACTACTCCTCAATGGTACAAATCACCGCGGGGAGGTTATCAGGGCCGTCGGCAATCACTATAATGACAACATGGTGTGACATGATAGTTACAGCACTCAAAGAAAATCATTCGCCCGGGCTGGGGAAGAAATAGGCAGGCGGGCAGCTTCATAAATACTGGTCTGGCTTGGAGAGTGAGAGTATGTGTGTGTGTGTGTGTGTGTGTGTGTGTGTGTTGTGGCAGCATGTATGTGTCCGGGCCGATGTGTACGTCTCAGTGTTTAAGATGATGGCGAGGACAGGCAGGTGAGTGTGTTGTGATTGTGTGGGTCGGTGTTGATCAGCGAGGAGCTTTGTTTGTTTTGATTGCCGGCCCGTCTCTTCATTTTGTGGGTTTTATCATCGGGGTGAGCACTTGTTGTGATATTCTGAAGTTAAAAGTAATAAAATAAACAATTACCTTCAGGGAGCGTCCGCGGTGGAACCAACTCAATCACCAGAATAAATGTTGTTACAGCCGCTCTGCAAACTTTATTTTATTCAATTCTTTGTTGTGACAACGCTGCACTTATAGTCTGGTCAGCTTTAGGCACAAAAAACACTTTGGCTTTGGCTTACCTGTCACCATAAACTCCCCCCCAAAATGTCCTGAAGGCTTGTTAAAAAAATCCTGGTTTTATTAACACTACAAAACTGTCCCAAAGTCTTGTCAAAAACATCTGGTTTTATTGTCACTAACATTGCTGGAAAGTGTCCTGATGTCTTATCAAAAAAGTTGCTGTTTTGTTGCTACAAACACAGCTGGAATAATCCCAACATCTTGTCAAAAATAACCAGTTTTGTTGCCACTAACATGCCTGGAAATGTCCCAACGTCTTTTAAAAACATTTGGGTTTTTTTTGCCACAAACACAACGAAAATGTCCTGACCACTTGTTAAATATATCAACTTTTGTTGTCACTATCATGGCTTGAAACTGTCCCAACATCTCCTCAAAAAAATGTTGTTTTGTTGCCACTTACACAGCTGGAAATATTCCCTACCTCTCGTCAAAAGTATCTGGTTTTGTTGCCAGAAACACAACTGGGAAAAATACCTGATGCCCCAACAAAAGTTTCAGATTTTCTTTTGCCTCAAACACGACTGGAAAACGTCCTGACGTCTCTTCAAAGATATACAGATTTGTTGCCTCAACACAGCTGGAAAATGTCTCTCACATCCACTGTTTTACTGCTTACAATTGCTGGTGCCAGTGGTCTCTGGCTCGGCAGCCATTTTGCCAAGCTGGCGTGCCACCAACATCCCATCTGGCGACTGGGCAGAATGCAACTCAAGGGGGCACAAACAAGCTGATACCTGATAAAATACCGCGACAAGTTGTGCAATCGTGTCTCCTTCTAGTTGGACATTCCCGGAAAACCTCCGAAGGAAGACGCCCAGGAGGCATCCTGATCAGATGCCCAAACCACCTCAGCTGGCTCCTTTAGACGACTCTCCGCTCCCTCTGCCTGTCCGAGCTCCTTGCCCTGCCCTGCCCTGCCACAACCACTCGGAGACCTCAGGGCGGACTGAGAGCACACTGGAGACATTATACATATATCTGATCTGGCTGGGGAAACCCCTCGGGATGCTCCAGGAGGAGCTGGAAAACTTTGCTCAACATCTGGACTACAGAGAAAATGGCAGAAAATGAACTGATGGATGAAATTATGTTCCACGGACAAAACCAAACATGACACATGCAGGGTTCAGCATCCACCCAACCAGCTTTAATCATGACCTCATACTTTTTAAAAACTTATTTCTTTGGTCGTCAGGGTTGAATTTCTGTTTTCTAGAGAGCCGTGTCATTCAGCGGCCGACACTCAAGTGGGGTCTTCGTTGGAATTAAATCAGCTGGAGGAATAAAAAAAAAAAATGCCATTAAAACATGAAAACATCTCGTTAACCAGGAACCCAAGTGTACAGATTTGGTCACGGCTTCGAACACTTAAGTGAATTTAATGGACAAATTCAATCTTAAATCCTCACCTGGACTCATCTGGTCAGTCTGTTTCTTGGAAAAGAGCAAATATCATTAAGATTTGTACACCCACAGTGTGTGTGTGTGTTCGCGTGTGTGTAGCATGCATGCTAATTTCCCTGAGCCATGCTGAGGTGCTTCTGGATGAATCATACATGGACATGCTCACAACACCCATGCTGGGGAATAATGAGACCCAATGAAGTGAAGGATATGAACACACCTAGTCTCCACCAACAACCTCTCTGCCTCCCTCTTCCTCGTATTCATCACCGCCCCCTCTCTTCGTCTCTGATCTCCCCCCGTGAGGGTGTGTCGTACAGCGGCGCCGGTGTGAGCGCGCATGTATTATTATTACACATCTACCCCCGGACGCCGCGCCGCTGCGACGGATTCGGCCGGCCACGGTTGTTATGCGGACGGATGATTGTGCTTGGAAACAGAAGAGGTCCGGGTTAATACGGCTCAGCTCGGCGTCGGAGAGGCTGCTGGCAGGGGTCGGAGGTCGGCTGATGAGAAAGCACAAAGCTAGCGCCGGGCTTTCTCTCTGTGTTTGTGTGTGTGGGCAGCGCAGAGGTCAGGGAGAGTGAGTCACTGCAACCACACAGGCCTACACACACACACACACACACACACAACACAACAAGCTCACACACCGATAAAGACACACAGAAGAGTAGATCGTACTTTGATGCACGCACATCATCGGCCTTTGCTGAAGGGCCTCCCGGGTTTTATTTACAGAAAATCAATTAAAAACAGTTCTTAGCTCACCAGGAACGCAGCAACAATATTATCACGTCTGACTGAAGTATCTCATGAAACACACAAAGGCAAAGTTTTGAGTGAATTTCGCTGCAATCCGAGAGGAAAAAAGTTGGAGCAGCCAACCTGCCGACTGGGAACCAATCAGTGGGTCATGAGTTAAAACTGACTGGTAATGAGAGGATAGACGAGGTGAATAAGCCTCTAAACTTTCATCTGTCTTCTTGTAAATTACTGTTTTCTTGAGATTTTTACCTCAACATACCTGAAAATGATTCAGATAAAAGAGTCACAGGTAGACACAACTTTATTCTCAGGGTAAAGTGAAGCTGTTGCTGTCCATGGTCAAAGAAAAAAGCAAAGCAAAACTTGAATAAACACGAAATACGTCCAGTCGGGTAGCCGCGGAGTTGAAATCTTCCCACTAAATAACACGCTTGTGACAATAAAACACATGTTGTCTCTTATTTTGAAGTCAGCTAGACAGAGAAAATGCAACATGTTCAGTGAGTTAAGCACTTTGTTCATCATAAATTCATCTACAGAACAAAACAACAGTCATTTTCTGGTTTAAATCCAAAATATTGCTAAATAACCACTTTTGCTTTTCACTTTGACAACAAATCCTCCATCCGTAATCAGTGTACGGACCACTCGTGCCCCCATGTTCGGAAAAACACAACAAAAGTGCCCTCGTGGTGCTCCATCACATACAGGTGGTGCCCTTCTTTATTTTTCTTGCCCCTCAAACATCTGAGTCTGCCACTGGTATAACGCCAACATTTATTCTGGCCATTGGGTTGTTTATTCACATTCATGTAAAGGGCGACTCCAGCTATTTAGTGTCGGACTTCCAAGTAGTAAGGGCACCAACAAAAGACAGATTTCAATGCTCACATTTAAAGATGACACAATATTCTATATTATAGTAAAAGTTCCGCTCTGGATCCTATGTTTCCCATAATGCAATTCAAAAGTGTGTTTTCAATAAAACCTCCATCTCTGTTAAATGCCTACATCTTCTGTTCAAGCCCAACACAACTACAGTAGCTTACAGTAGAGCGCATACCTCCGCCAAAGACATCTTCAGGGTTATTTTTTGAGTTTATACAGCTGCTTTCACATGTTGACCCCATTTTTTCTAACGCAAAGTGGTTTCATGGTTTAATACGAGTGAGAACACGTGAAAGATTTGGGATAAACTCCCCACTAAAGGCTCTATAATGTCTCTGAGATTCCCATAAACAAATTACCGGCAACTCCTTCACCTTGAGCACAAGTGTGTCTGAATCACACTGCTCAAAGTCAGTCCATTAACAACAACAGAACAAGCTATGTTTTCCATATAGGGGTCAGTCACTGTGCGGTAAACAGACCTGCTCATCCAACGTAACCCCCGGTCACTTCCCCCCCTCCTCGCTCCTCTCTGAGGTCCCCGCAATCATGAAAATGATCACTATCACGGCAGCAGCCTCCGCCGCCGCCGTCGACTGGACTTCGGGAGTCTGCCGCGCCGAGACAGTATCAGTCAGAGGGCATTTACATAATAACAGCTCATCATTCAAAAAGGTCCTTTTGTTTGCGGTATAACAGGAAACTGTCAAGATGTCACCCTCGGCTGGGGCCCTCGGCACGCCGCGCCGGTAAACAGCGGAGGAGGGGTCTAATTGTAGTCAGGAGAGGGGGGACGGTGAAGGAAAGACACAAGTGGACTGAGTGGAAACACTAGAAAGATTGACAAAAGAGAGAAATCAAAAGCAAAACGGCTGAGGAAAAGGAGGGAAGAGGTGTTGATTGGCGGGAGACGAGTGATCCGAGTCACAAAAAACGCGTCTCCGTGAGTCACCCCGGCATCAAGAGCCCACTTTATTCCCCGACCTAAAATTAAACTCCGCGGAGACGCTGATGCAAGTCTGGGGCAGAAAGGGATGAAACACATTTAACATTAGAAAATTGTCAATCTCCCACTCTAAGTAATCATTATTGCTTTACCCCGGAGCTGTTTACTCGGAGAGTTTGGATGCATGTTGCAATTTTACCTGGAACTTTGAATTTATTGTGCGAGCGTGTGCGTGGAATTACAAACACGTTTATTTGATGAGGTGGAAGAAGTTGCTGTTCGACACCTGCAGATGTACATGTGGAGGATGTGGAGAACTTGTTGTTGAGTTTAATTAATTATGTTACAGAGCAGCAGTACAACCTCAAAAGGCCGACGCTACAGTGTATGAGGACCAGATTTATCTAGAGTTTTTAGAGCCATTTTTTGTTTGGTCGCGATCATCGTCAAGCGAACATCTGATATCATGACAGCCCCCGCCACAAGCTGTCGGCTCAGCTTCACCTCAGCTAATTGTAGTCACTGAATTGGATCTTTTGTATGAATTTATGCTTTAAGGAGAATTTTTTAACGCAAATATCTGACACATAATACGGCTTGCTGTGCCGGCAATCGGACTAACAGACGGGAGGGGAGGGACAGACGTCTGTGTTTTGTTGGCGTTAACCGGCAGACTGCTGTTGGAGCCGGCGAGCTCTGGAGGAATGAACACCTGCAGTCGAGGAGCAGTTTGTTTTTTAAGCTCTTGGGATTAAAAAAATGATTCATCTTCACTCTCACTTCTCAACTTGTCTGCAGCAATGAGCCACAGATGTGCAGAAATCACACCACCATTTCTCCTGATGAAAATCTGATATGCTCTCAGACGAGGTAAAGTTTCAAAGATTTTATCGGCTTGAAGTTCTTGCAACAGGAGACCGAATTGTTGGAAACATCCGGGATAATGTAATTACACACCTCAACATAATATATAACAAAGGTCTGGTTGTTGTTTTTACATTTTGAAGCAGAAATGTTGCACATTGTATCTTTAATGGTGTGTTCAGACAAAAGCCAGATCAAAACTTGAATCAATTAAACTCCTTTGGTAGTCAAAGTCCTAGTTTCTACATCTCTATTTAAACTCCATCTCTGGTGTTTGACATCATCATGTGAAGGCTGCTTTCGTAGCTCCACCCACCGATGACTCAAACTCACAATTAAAAAGGAACACTTAATCCACGTTCACTTCAAACCCGACAGATTTTACATATCTTGGGGCTCCTTTAGTTTGAACGGGCTTGAAGCCAGAGCTCACACAGACACACACTTATACTCCTAAGCCATGACAAGCACACACACACACACACACAACTTAGTTTTCTTCACACCTTCTTGTGTGTGTGTGACAGGAAATCACCAGCAGCCACTCGACCTAGGAGCGATTTCTCCTCATCTTCGCCGCTCCTCGCGGGGCCTCTCAGCATCCACTCCTTCCTCAGACCTGCTCCTCCACGTCTCCTCCACCCTCATCGCCTCTCACATCATTTGACATCAAAGGGGCCGCGACGACTCTCGCTGTTTACCCTCCCTAGCAGGCGCTCATTACAAAAACATCAAAATAAGCCGTGCAGAGAGGCAGGGCGAATTAATGATCTCCCTGTGCCACCGGTGCCCTGCACGCCCTCCGAACGGTGCCAGGCCATTTGACGCGGAGCAAATACACTCTGATACACGTGCATGTGGAGGCAAAACGTGTAGCTAGATGAAGACGCATGCATGCACACACACCACCCACACATGCTCTAGTGCCAAGGCCCGTGGCTGCTAACGACCATTCAATTAGTGGAAATTAGGGAAGCATTGTGAGGTCCATGCTGTGACCATTAGTTGTTGGAGGGAAAGGACGAGGAGTGTGGGCCAGGATTAATCCCTCAAGAGCGAGACGGAGAACGTCGCAGGTCACCATCCTGTAGGGCTTCTCGGGTTTTGATGCTAACGACCTCCAGCCAGGGTGGAGGACGACGACAGAGCGACGTGTTGTTCGCAGCCTGTTTTGATATAATTAGAGGCGTTCACTGCAGGTAAAATCTCTTTTCTCGGCGCTATCCGCGGTGTTTGTTCCAGCAGAGGATCCGACGCGAAACGCTCATTAGACGAGCAGTTTGAAGCAAATCCTCATTAGATCGAGTGATTTCATACAAATTGCCCGAACGCCGATTGTTAAATCAAAGCGCCTCGCCGATGCATTGTGACACAACACATACATCAGGTCGCTCTGCAACACATGGCTTTCCCCATGCATGTAATGCCAGGTTTTTATTTGGAAATTAATTCCTAATCTAATCTATACAGCCCTATTAATAACTATTATAAAGCACACCCCAGTCATGAATTAATCAGGGATTGGTAATTAGTGTAAAATTTAAATGCATGTTGTAAACCCACATTGAGTGTCTGGCACTAGACGGAGGTGCCAAGCCATCGCTGTACTAATTAGTTTGCAATTATGTTTAATAAGTTCTGTGGAAGCCAATCATCGTACAGTCGGGGAGCTGGGCTCTCCTGATACAGGCGCTGTGGAACCAACATGGAGGAGGCGGCGACGACATCTTATACGTTTCTTTTTTCTCTTCCTCTGACGTTTATTTATCTCGCGTGATTTTAAACGCCGCCCTTCGAAACACACTTCCTGCCGGGAGCTTCTCAGTGCAGCCAGACTTCCCCATTTTCTGCTGCTCCCCTCTGAGCGCCGGTTGTTTCGTGATGAAGTGTAATTCAGTGTACCTGCTTTTTCCTCTCAGCCTCCTTGAGCTATGATTTACTACATTTCCCAGAGTGCCTTTCAATAACAATCGATTTCCCCGAAACTTGTAGCAGCAGCTGTAGGTGATGTTGTAATTGTGGTTAATGTAGAGAGATGGGTGGAGGAGAGTCCTCTCAGGTTGTCCAGAATGAAGTCAGGAAGGGTTCATTAAACTTTCTTCAGCCTGAAGTCAAACTGCAGCACTAATATGAAACTTTTAGATTAAAATCCACGGGCAAAGTGATTCAGGTGCTCAATGTACAACTAAATTGTTGAGTCGATCCATTATTAATCCTGAGGCAGGAGCTCCAACAGCTGAGAAAACAGAATTTCAAACTCAAAACTGTCTTGAAGCTGAATTCGGTTGTTTTTTTCCTGCTTTCTTTAAGTAGAAACTGCTAAAACTCTTCTACTTACTCAAAATTGCAGCTCTAGAAAGAAGCTTTTCATGCCAAAAAAGTTAGTAGGAAAGCCGTTGGTCAAATATTGACAAAATTTGATCAATAGATTTTGTGTACATGGGCAGAAATTGTCCACTTTTTTCACGATACTCAACACAAGTTTAAACTGGAAAATTCTTGTACTCGTACAAAAATCCCGACCTTTCCCAAAGATTACCCAAACATCCAATTTTGTGACTGTCTCAGGAATTCAAAACAGTTTTAACTTAACTTTACCAAAGTGCCTTTGTTGCGTAAACCTGACCACAGACTGGATGTGAACCCTGGACTCTGGTGTGACGGCCTCCAACAACCTTCTCCCTCCCTGTTATATCTCGTTGGTATTAACAAGTGCCTGAACAATCATGAAAGCTTTACGAAAGCCAAAGTCCATTTTTCCAATGTCATTAAACACAAATGTGTTATATTGTCAACGGTCAGAACACGAACATTTTAACATATTAATGCCAAAATAGCATCAAAGCTAACTTTGTACTCGAAATGGGTGGGACTTGGACTGGAAGTGGGTTTAATTTAAGCCTGAAATTACTATTAGTGGATCAGAAGTTGCTTTATTTATTATTAATTAGAAACTTATTCACAGAACAGCTTCAGATCAATGAATAAACTTCAGTCAGCCGTAAAATGAGGATTTTCCTTCATCACAATAACGGATATTGACACATTTTCCTCGTAAAAAGTACATTATTGTGTGTTTTAGCCGAACACTCGCTCAACCCTAATGTATATCTGGCGTGTCGATGTGTCTAGTGATGATGGCGTTACCTTACAGCGATTTTGTAATGGCTGGTTTTCCCGTTCTTCCAGACTGTTGAACACCAGCACCTGCAATGAAACAATTTCTGGTGTCAACCTGCATCGTAGCTGTGCTAAAATATGCTAACAGGGTCCACAGTTATGCTAGTTCAACATGATTTTGTTTCCAAACACAACCTCATTTTTATCACATTTTAAAATGAAATACAAACTAAAACTGGAAATACAAAATCATCCGACTGAGATAAACTAAATCGCAAATGTGATCTGTGAGCTCTGTGGCTATGATGCTAATGAGCTAGCTGTCATCAGCTGTGACCTGAAGGAAGAGAAAGTACAGCACAGACACATTTTTATTTCAGAACATAAGGACTGGATCTGGAGGAGAGCTGTGGACAGAAGTTAATGAAATATCATTCGGGGAGCACAAATGGTTAGCAGGGCCGTGTAGCCGTGCTGGAAGACTGACAACAAAATGAGAGCGTGTAACACGGTGACCTCGTAAACCCTGATAAAACAAAAGAAATTCTGCAGCGGGGTGCAGCTGTTTAAATTATGCTGTAAAAGTTCGACGAGATATCAGGACGGCCGGAGCGATGCACTCTTCAACCCTCCGGATAAAAAAATAAAATAAAAATAATAATGAAGAAATCAACACAATGAGCAGAGTGAATGCGTGAACCCTGGCTCACTATCTGCCGGGCTGAGTGCTACATTGTGAATTCACAGAGTTGAAAGCGTTTTGTGAATTTTGGCTGTGGACCAAAAAGCCTCTAAATGGCTTCATGGGTCGGGTTTTTTTTTTCAATGGTCAGCTGCGGGTGGGGATGGAGGGGGAAAAAGAAAAGGAGGAGGAGGAGGTGGGAATCCAAAATGTGAAAAAAAGGAGAAATCTTCAAAATGAAATGTTCCTTATGGGATTTGGAAAAGAAAAAGCAGGTGTTTTTCTTTATCCTGCTTGTTTTTTGGGATGGCATAAGAGACAACCGCTTCAGAGAGCGACGAGGCGGCATATTAGCCGCTCAAACTCTGACAGCTCGCTACAAAGATCTCCTCCTGAGCTCGTGGCAACACATCGGGCCTAACGGCAGGGTTCAGCTGGGACTCTTGGCTCAGGCCCTTGACTCGAACGGGCCTCTGCGAGTGTGTGTGTGTGCGCGTGCAAAACACGTGCACGCGCGAGCAAACAGTCGCCGTGGTGCCATTTGGACCGGTGCCTGACACCCTCCGTGTTAATAAGAGTAATCAGTGCCCCCATGCCTGCCACCAGCCTACATAGCACAGCAGAGACATGGCACAGGCCTGCACCGCCACCTGAGTGTGTTTACCCAAAACACACACCGCCTCCCCCCTCTGCCCCACACACACACACACACACACACACACACACACACACACACATCTCATAGAAGCTAATGAGGGGGAAACGCAGTCAATACAGTACAATTGATCAGCATTGTCCGGCGACAGCGCGCGATCGATTGGGTTTCCCCCGCCAGTAATGCCTCATTAGCCGCGTCTGCAGCACACATGAGCAAACACACAATCAGGCAAACAAATCATAGCGTTTAATTTCAAAGCGCTCGCCAGGCCTCGGTTCATTTCGCAGGGAAGCGTACGCCTTCGTGTACGTTCGCCGCAGCTGCATTCCATATGTTTTCATTAATATCAATTGTGTGATATCAATATTAGGCGCTCTGTGTGGAATAGCGTTCGCCCCGGTGAGGCGGGGGAAGCGGGAGAAAAGCAATCAAACAGCAGTTTAATTTTCAGAACCGAACTGCTTTAACTCTCCGTAGCGTGCGCCGTTAATGTGCAACTGTCAGCTGGATTGTGATATTGTGACGTTTGCGCCGTAATTACTTTTAATCTCGCCGCGTTCGACATCACAGCTGAGTTCTTGTACCGAAGGGTCACAAGATGTTTATCAGGAGAAGAAAGAAGGAGAAACAGACTCCTGCTACACACAATCAGACATTTTTCGTGAAATATAAAGATAGTTTAACTTCTGCTCATGGATCAATGTGTCAACATGTCACAAGGGGTTGCGAAAAGACATTTTGAGGGGACATGATGTGGGGTGATTCTCAACCTTTTCAACTGGCGACCCCCATAAAACTGAGGTTGCTGTTCACACGCACTGGGACTTTTACCTCACAACATCCTGGAGTACATTAAGTTGTTGAGATGATAAGGAAATTAAGAAAAAGAAGGCTAAAACACTATATAAATCCATGTCCTGGTCCTTTTTGGGTTTATTATCTTATTTTGTGTTACTACCAGAATGTTTACGTGCTTTGATGCTCAAAAAACACATCGACTTTCTCATACTGTCCACTGCAGCAGCTCTGTATCTCCTCTCTGTCTGAAACACTCCTGTCTCTTTAAGGCCCCTCCCTCCTGAATACCCAGTCTGCTCTGATTGGTCAGCTCACACACGCCTGAGCCAGCACCGCTAACAACAACAACAACAACAACAACAACAGAGCAGCTGTGCTAAATCCATTCTCGCGATCCAAACTAGCGTGAATTATTATGCAAATGTGTGACATGTTGACGTAGTGTGATGTCACAAAGTCGCAGAATTAAAGGCGGGACTACTGACGACGCATTTAAGGAGCTGTGTTTTCTGTGGGAGAGAGGAGCTTCTTTTTAACTTCCAAGACCTTTTACATGCACAAGAACCTACAAAAAACATAATAGGTGACCTTTAACTTCCAAAACCCAAATATATTCAATTTACAGTTCTTTAAAAGAGACGAGAACAGAAGCCAAATCCTCACGAGAGAATCTGGAACTAGTG
Organism: Pagrus major; assembly: GCF_040436345.1. Classification (NCBI taxonomy): domain Eukaryota; kingdom Metazoa; phylum Chordata; class Actinopteri; order Spariformes; family Sparidae; genus Pagrus; species Pagrus major. The sequence continues at coordinate 18,849,903 of NC_133238.1, forward strand.
AACTCGTGCTACTTTTTCCTGATAAATGCCGTAATCGATTTGTTCAGCATGAGTGAGATCATGTTTCTGGTAAATCTTTCATTTCACAATGCTTCCCAGCATCGATGCAGTGGGTCACCTTGCCTCACAGTCATCACGTTGGACTCTGGTGATGTTTAGAGGCTTTCACACTCTGACACGAGTACACTTCTGGTGGAAACATGAAATATCTTTGGCAATTTAAAGGCTGAAGTAGGGAGGTATTTAGCCCTGTGACAAAACAAATTATCTTTTTATAACTTCCCTCTAAAGAAACTGGTGTTGCTGTGAGACTGAGTGCATTTTGTTCAGTCTCAGTGAACCCAGATTTCACCTACATTTCCTTGGATTTCTTTGTGCTTTTTACTTGGCAATCGCGGCACCTTGCATGCTTCTTGCCAAAGTGAGGATGGAATTGATTCGTCGGAGCATCTGTTGGCCCTGTCGGACCGAGCGTGCTCGCGTGGGCGCGTGCGCTGGAAAAGCAACACATTCTTTTACTCTGGAGTGAAGCAATTGGCGATTGGCTGTTGTCCAGAATCATTATTAATTATTATAATGTTTAAAGTGGCTCGAGTTAAGCTGCTTTAAGAACCAGGAATTCATTCTGCACCTTCAGCATTTATGTGTCGTCTGGCTGCTGGGAAGGAGGCTCGTCAAATGTTTGTTTTAGCAGCGATTAGGTGTTTGTTTAGTTATGTTACAGGAGGAGGAATCTCGTCTTCCGCCCCAGTAACGCCGAGACCTTCAGCCCAGATCAGATATGTTTTCTGTCCTCTGGAGGGATTCGGAGTAGATTTGACGCGCTGTAATGTGATATGCGGTTTGTGGTCGAGCTGCAGTGTGTATGTGTATGTTTGGAGGTAAATCTGTGTGTGTGCGTATGTCCATTAGTGTGTTTACGTGAGCTGAAACAAAGTGTGTGTGTGAGGACTCGTTCCAGTGGCCAAACACTGCTCCCATAGAGGTGTCTCCTCAGGCGCACTGCTGATCACCGGCCAGACCGCTGCTTCCTGAGGCCTGCATGGATGAAAAATATCCCCGACACACACACACAAACTCACACACAAATCTGTGGAAAGCCCACTTGTCTGCCTGGAAAACCCTGGAGTCCTGGGGGACTGGATTCCCTCAGATTCCTCTCACAGTGTGGGCAGTGTGTTTGAAATCAACCCGATGAAGAGGAAGAGGAGGGAAGCCTTGGGCGGACGATTCTTGCACTCATTGCGGAGACTCTCCCAGAAGGCGGACCCCCCTCTGTTCTCCGATGTCCCACTTGAACCTCTAGATTGAGGCGGCGAGGAGTCGGAGAAGAGCTCCCCTCAAGCCTCGTCTTTGCTGTTTGCCTTTCATCTCCGCGGTGCGGTTCAAAAATAGAGGCAGCCCCAAGTGATGCGTGTTTGCCCATTAAGGCCGAGAGTCGACCTGTCAAGCCTTCAGTCGTCCCCGGCACTCGGCGTGACGACTGAACGCGACTTTATAGCTGTTACGGGAGGAGGGCGAGGTCGGAGAGGTGTTTCGTCGCGTGTCAGTCAGCAAAAGTGCAAGCGAGTGTGTGTGTGAGGCAGCGGATAGGCGGATCAATCAAAGTTGTCTGATTAAGAGGAAGACGGCAGGTTCCCATTTCGCTTCCAAAGCGAAAGGCAATCCCGCCACATGTAGATTGGGTGTCATTCAACAGCCGGCCGCCGCTGACTTGTGTACATAGACAAACACATTAACCACCGGGGCCGTAATGACAGTAATAGAGCAAGCCTGATGACAGACAACAGAATAGCACTTTGGCCAAGGTTGACAGAGACGGAAATAAGGGAAAAGATTTCCAGTTTCTCTCTTTTTCCCCTCAGCTAAAGGTGCTCATTTGCTGAGGTGAAACGGTTGCGACACGGCAAGTGGGGGGCAATTTCCCTCCCATCAAGTGTGTGTTTAATTTTCCTTGTCCCTCTCAGGGCGGCTTGTGTGTGAAGCCTACAATTGATGTTAACATCTCACTTGATTGTACAATTTCTGGGCTGGAGGCCTTCCCTCGGCCATTACTAGTAATCCGCAAACATATACGGGTTTGACTCTTTGTCTCTTCTGGAGTTTCCTCGCTCATGCTGTATGTTCGGCACGTACTTTGGGAGAACTGAACACCGTGGGGCCGGACAACACCTGCTCAAACACATGAAATCCTCTCGTCAGAATTATAAAGCCGTTTTTGTTTTATAAATCCGCTGGTGAATCATGGTAAAGCTTGGCACACAAGCCTGATTTCCACTTCTATAGTTAGCCAGTAATGAATGTAGACTCACTCTTAATCACTTCTTTGCATATCAATACTTGTTCCTGATCCACCCGTGTTTAAAAGGATGTACACACATTTGCCAGTTTATTAGGTAGCCAACATGACAATATCCTGCAATGAATCCTACATTCAGAAAGATTATGATGTTCAGTTTTTGTCGAGGCTGACTTTTTGGAGCTGTTTATTCATCTGTATGTCATTTTAAGTGCAAAGATCAGAAAGTGGGCAACTCATAAAAGAAGATATTGTGCCGCTTCAGGTTCATACTTTTATTTTGTGTGTCTGCCAGAAAATGTTTACATTCTTTAGTGTTAAAAAAACACCTTATTTGTTGTATAATGTCCATCGCTGCAGCACCTCTATTCACCCTCTGTGTGAATGCTCTGCCCCGTCTCTTTCAGGCCAAGTCTGCTCTGATTGGTCAGCTCTCACAGGCCTGGGCAGGCACCATCCACTGTCTTTCCACATCAACTCTGTGTCTTTAATTTTGCAACCACGGCCATGCTGGAGGTGGTGGCTAAATAGTTGTGACATCACAACGTTACAGAAGTCCTGAGGGCTCATTTAGAGGGACAGTTTTTGGAAACGGGCTGTGATTGTTTTGATACAGTATTTAAAAAGCGTCAAGACGTGATTTTTAAATCGCTTTCTACAGACTACGGAGCAGCTTCGCACCTCAGGCTGTTCATTGAACCTGATTTATTTAATATTTGATCGTCAATGTATATAATTTTCTTCTATAAGTAGCATACAGGAATTATTTTGTTTATTTTACAACACCAGAGTTGCAAAACAAAACTGAGTTTGAGTCCCTTTATGCTACATCACTGAAAACAACAAAAACAATACACTAACTTACTGAGGAGTGAAGCTGCTCTGTAGGCTGGTGGTACGGCAGCGGATACTCATGTATCTTTTGCCAGTTGAAATTAAAAGAAAGACAAAATAGACTACTTCGATTATTTTTTCCCACACCTTGTATCTGGATTTGCAGCTTTGAGATGCTGAACTAGAATATTCAGATGAAGATCTTCATTTAATTTAAAGTAAAAACAAGTATTTGAGGGGCCTAAGATTAGATATGTTTGAAGGTTTCACTGATTACACACAAATCAACACACGATACCTTCTTCTATTTGCCCGCCGCTCTCCAACAACAAATATTACACATGTGCTTCTATTTGCATTCAAGCAAACCAACAAACTCGCTCTCACACAAATCCTCGCCAGCAGCAGGGGTCCAAATCAAGCCGATATCCCCCTTTGATTTTTTTTTCGAGGGATGCCTGCGTGGATTTGACTCTGCAAAGTCAGAGCGGAGCGGCTAGTCGGAAGGTAGTGTGAGACAAGGCAGCGTTTTGTGTATTGTAATACGGGGAAAGGATACATTTGTGTGTGTGTGTGTGTGTGTGTGTGCATGTGAAAGCCAGTAATCTCTCCCTCTGTGCATCTATCTTTCAATCTCTTTCACTCTTCGAATTCAACGCACAGCCCAACCCTGCGGGAGGGGGAAAAAAAAAAAAAGTCAAAGCAACACAGTCGTCTAGTTATGCAAAATCAGCGGAGTATAGTATTTGTAAACCTGGGCGAGCTGTTCAAACAAAGCATGATTATATATCTCGCCTCCGCGTTCTCCCCTGTCCTCCTTTTCCCATTTTTCCAGGTGAGAAGATTATGTGTCTGGGTTGTGTCATTTTGCTCAAATTGCACACATCTGACAGCCCGGAGAGCGCATGTACGTCTGTGTATAGCCGCCGCGGTTACTGTATGTTTGCATATCCGCTCCGTGTTGTGTGAAGAGCGTGTGGGCATCTGTGGGTGTGTCTGCAACTAACGGGAGCATCGGCGGTGAAAGGTTGGCCTTCGGTGTTGGTGGACCTCTAATTTGTTCCGCCACGGCAGAAGTCGGCTAATGCAGCACACCTGCTATCCCTGTACCATCATTAGCTGGTGCAGAACGGCAAAAAGGTCAAACATAAACAGAGAGATCACAGAGAGGGAGAGAGAAACACAGACAGAATGAGAAAGAAGAAAAGAGCGTGTGTGTGTGTACGAGGGAGATAGCGGGAGAGAGATGAGCGCTAATGTGGGGATGATGAGTGGGCGTGGGCTGCCCAGGCATGGAGCGATGCATGATGGGAACACTTCACACACCCGGGGCGCCTGCCTCTGATCTTGGCAAACAAGCCCCAACACGTAGGCATGATCGCCGCACACCTGCGTGCAGAAAACACAAAAGTACTCACAAACAAACCCGAGCATGTATCGCAGAGATCCTACACAGTCAGCTGTGCAGATGTGATATCGTTTGTTTCCATTAATTCTGACACGAAGTGAAGAAGCAGCACTGACGGCAGCGTGAGGGGGAAAAACACATCCAATCCATCATCATCCATCTTTAAACCTTCTAATGTGGACACGACTGCATCTTAAGAAAGATTTGGATTGGGCTTGGACTAAATTTCCCAGGGTTGCCTCAGTGGATGAAGATTACTTTAATTCTTCAAGAGACTCTTGAGGGACATGTTTTTAATGTGCAGCCAGGCTGCATTTGGGTATTCTTGCTAACTCAGCATCTTACAGTGTACAAAGAAAAATCAAGGAACAAGCAGACAACACAACGGTCCTTGAAATACTACATTCTTATTCCCAATGTGTCAGATACAGCAGCCTGGTCAGATACAGCAGCCTGGTCAGATACAGCAGCCTGGTTAAACACAGCAGCCTGGTCAGATACTGTAGCCTGGTCAGATACAGCAGCCTGGTCCTCTAGTGGCAAGGATAGCGGGAAGATTCAAATTTGTTACATAATGTGAATTGTGTGGCAGAACATCATTATTAGAAACCAAAGTATATTTTCTCAAACCTAACCAAGTAGTTTGGTGCCTAAACTTAACTAAACTTGACTGTTTCACAATATTAATACCAAAAAGGCAGGTTGAACAACAAAAAGTTGGCTTTAATAACAAGCCGAAGACACTAAATCATCAAGGATTACGGTGCCCCAGCTTAAGACGTGTCAGTCAAAAGAGCAGCAAAGAAAGTCCTCCTGCATTGTCAGGAAAGCCATCCTCATGCTTCAAACCATAAAGCCATAGGGAACAAAATGGGAACACAGATGAGCACCGAGACGCAGACACAGGAACACAAGAGACGCAGTAGACGCCGATGAACCACCAGAGTAAAGGAAAAACCCTGCCTTATATAATACACTGGGGCTAATGAACAGATGAATGCTAAATGCTGAGACACAGAAGCTAGACAGGAAGTGACATCATGACGTAGGCTCTCTATAACTCGGCTTTAATTAAGACAAGAATCAGAAAGAGGGATGCTTGTGATTAGTCATCACATTAATACGTGTGGTACAGACGGACAAACACTCCCCCGACTACACTTGGTTTGACGTGCACACACACGTATAGTGTACATACATGCAATACAGTGTCCCGTGCACACACACACACACACACACACACACACACACACACACACACACACACACACACAGAATGAGAGTAGGCGCTGTCTCCTCATACCTGGCTGCGAGGTAATTAATCGCTGTGGTATTTAGTAGTGTTCGACTAGACAAATATGACAGAGACAGGGAAAATTAGTTTGGCTGTTTAAGCTACATTAACTCTCTCGGCTATTACACCTCGGTGCAAAGCAGCAGTCCTCCCATAGGAAGGCAGCGCTGCGACCGCCGCTCATCGACTGTGGAGGAAGAAAAAATAAAAAACACCAGGGGAGGCTTGTTTGTTGTGTGGAATAATGGGGAATACATTTCAATTATCTGCTGTGTCACTTTCTGTGGTGTGTTTCTTGCATTTTCTTTGCAGGTATATGAGAGGTTTGTACAACTAAACTAAACCAGAGTGCCTAAATGTCACCAGACAGGACCTTGAAAGTCATTGAAAAGCCCTTTCAATCTGACGTCCGCATGTGAAACCCCTGGAACAGATTGACTGCTGCACAGAGACAGTTCATCCACACTCAGATAAAGTCAGTCCCAGCATGAAGTGGCCGGTGTTTAGCGGAGGGGGGATCGGTCTGAAGGTTGACCTCTGCTCTCCTGGTGGAAACGAACAAGAGCAGAATAATGATGCGCCGTCATCCAGGAGGTCGGGGTGAGATCAACACGGTGCACATCTGAGCCGCCGGCGTCTGTATAGATTCACTTAGATGCGACGCATCAAATAAATGTCTTTTATTAAATATTCATCAGTCAGTGTCATCTATGCTTGTGTACCTTTTTGTCTGAGGCTGTTTGTCATGGTTTGCTCCAATTAAGGGAATTCGTAATGAGACAACATGCAGTGTTTTAGACAACACCATGCCTCTGTTATATCATGACAAACTCAGCTCCGTAAAGAAATGGTTTTCCTAGTTTGTGGTAGATAAAACCTGACCGGCCTTCACAGATTATGGCAGCCAGGCCACTGATGCTAGGGATCTCTCAATCAAGACAATAACCAACGTCGTGAAGTCGTGTAGGATCATTGGAGTAATTGTCTTCATCGTTTTAGTTTTAGGTTAAGATTCGTTTAGTGTTTAATAGGAATGTTCCAAGTGGACCACACAACTAAAAACCAGTAAAATTTGATAAATAATAAAGAAGTTTCATGTTAAAATCAGTATTTCTCTGAGGCTCTTTGGCCAGACACAGGTCATCAGGAGGGCCTGGAGGCCAGTGTACCGCTAACGTTAGCTTGTTTCTAGGTTAGGATTCCTTCAGTTTTCATCATTCACAAGGTTTTTTAATCAGAAGCCAAGTTATCTACAGATGTCTCCTCCTCACTGGAACAAACAGACCCGCTAATTAAAACTGGGATAAAACACTGAATAAAGGAGGAATAAAGTCAGAGTCTCTGCAACACTTGTCAGCTTGTTCCGTTGATAATTTAAGATCCAGACGTCTGATGACTAAAATCCTTCATCTGGTTAAAGTCAGAACTTCGATCGCATGGAGACTCATTGCTATAGGCACAGCTGCTTCAAAAATGCCTTGGAAGAGCATGACGGGTGAAACAGCGAGTCGCGCCTATGCATTGGTGCTGTGTGCGCGACTGGGCGATCATATGCAATGAATGGAAAAATGAACTGTGCGACTCTTGAGAACATTTTAACATTGGAAATACTACCGTAGGAAAACAATGGTCTCGTTGCCGATGCTTTTTATTGCCGATAGTATTTATTTTGGCGATGCGTATCTAGCGACGCATCCTGGCATGATCGGCCGCTTATAAAGTAGTCGTCAGGAAATGTTTAAATGTCCAGCCATCCGTCCGACAGCTGGCACTTCTGGAAAACTTTGCATTGTTGGTCATGTAGTGTTGTTCTGACATTAATGAGGTTCCTTCCTGACAACAGTGTAACTCACTCACTAGGTATAGATGGGTCACACTCCCCTAAAATGGTGGTTAATTTGACTGATTTTGATTATTTTGATCATTGTCACAAGAACTCTTAATATTTCCAGCCTGATAAGATGAATCTTATTTTAAGATGGTGAATATCAAGAAAAATATCGCAATTAGCCTTAAAAACATCCATTCATATAACATATCTCATTCTCTCCGCTCACACACATGTACAGACCACACAGACTGAGCTTTTTTCTGTTGCTGGACATTTCAATAAAAGGATTATTTGCATCTATGTCCCCTGCATGTAAATTAAGCTGTTGTACATCAGATCAATTTGAATCAGTGAGAAGTAGTATGGATGCAAACTCACTTCTATGTTACATTTGCTCAATTTGCACCCCTCCACGAGGGGAAAATGGTTGAATCCATTGGCCTGTGTTGACCCTGTTCTGAGCTGGTAGTTGGCCACTTATCATCCAAATGGGGGGTGAGGGGATAAAAAAGGGACCCTTGCCAAGTCCTCCAAAAAAGTTAGCAACTCGTGTGGCACTCTAAACAACAAAACAATGATTGCTCTCTTGTCCGTATTGCCGGTGCTACGAGGCAGCGGTGCCAAGACTCTTGTGGTAAAATTCAAAACAAGTGGGTGTTTGACAAGTAGCGACAAACGCATTAACGCCAAGGTGGGAGAAATGGTAGCTCAGAGGCTGAGTGTTGGTCAGCACGTGTTCAAACCTGTTTTTGTGCCATTTTGCATTCGATCAGTCTGGAACAATCTTGTAATTCTGGTTGTTTGTGCTCCTCCTTTTTCCACATATAGTGGAAAAACTCTGGTGAAATGTGCTCATTTGACAACTTTAAAACCTGTTATCTGCGAATAATCCTAACTACCTGATAATTAGGCTGTCAGCAACACCACAATTGTGTTCCTTCACCCACAATAACAGAGACATGAAAAGGGTTTGGAGAGTATAGACGACATGATAGAGCAGCTTTCAACACAGTATTTGTTTGCTCATTTGGCCTGATTGTCGGCCACCATGATCGACTGTCGTTAAGGTTGTGGTGATTGGGACCAGCAGGGACCAGAGTCGGCTTGGTGGGAAGGGTTTCTCGTGTACTCCGGCCTAGAGAGGCGAGCAAGATCTGCCTTCCGGGTTGAATTTTCTATTTCTTTCTGGTCGCAACTGCAGTCGGCCATTTGCCAGCCCTAATTTTGGTGCAAGCTGTGGCAGATCCCATTAAAAACCAAGTCGAGGTCTATAGTAGAACAAGCTGCTGCATTACTTTCAAGGAAAGTTTGCAGTCTATGGTCACTCCCTCAATGAGCACTCGCTTTCTGGATGGCTCAAAGCCCGGCAGTGTCAGCCTTAGAAATAATGATTCTACTTAACATGTGATCACCTTCAACTAGCAGTGCTTTCACTCAGACAACTAACTTAGATTGGTGTCTAGACTCCGACCCCGTCACTCCCCACAAAAATGTTTACATTGAGATATTGGGGAGTGATGAGCAGGACATAGATATCAGTCAGACAACTCATGTTTTTAATCTTTATTAAAAGCAGCAAAACATAGAGCTTGGTGTCTTGGCTCCGACCTCATCACTCCCAATAAACATGCTTACATATAGATATTGGGGAGTGACGAACAAGGCATCTTGAAACCCCCAGTCGTAGATGCAGACCGCCAAAGCGGGAGGTTGTGTTTGGTAGATGATTGTGGAAACCTTCACTAACCAACTGGTCGATCAGAAGTGAAATAGTCACCAACTTTTTTGATGAGCGACGAATCGTTTCAGTCATTTTTCAAGCAAAAATGTCAAATGTTTGCTGGTATTTGGCACGGATTCTAACCCAAAGTGTCTGTATTTGAGGACATGGGAAGTCAAGTTGGACCTGAACTATTTACCGAACTGTTTCACTATCCGAACCATCCTTCTTTGTTACTGATTGTTTTGACGTTTTTTAGCTGCTGGGCTCGGAAGGATATCCGTGAATGGTTTACCAACTTATCTTTTGTAGCAAAAAACTAAGCTCGTGAAATTCAGGCTACCATCTTGGCCAAAAAATGGATTAATTTGACTGTGCACTTCCTCAACCTTACCTCAACCCTTCCAGCAGTAACTCCTTCCTCCAAACCCAAATCCTTCATCTCCTCCACTGTTCTGCTCCCTTCCCTCACCTTCAAATCCCTTCATCCGGCCTCCTCCAGCCCCACCCCGAGCCTCGTCCCCCTCCCGGCTCAGCCTCTCTCTGGGCTACAGGCTACTCAGCAGGGGGGGTGGGGGGTGGGGCAGGTATCTGCAGTGCAGCGTGCTGCGCCTGCCGCTCGAGGCGGCTCTCCGGGGGTGAAAAGCCGGCAGGGTTCTGATGAGCTCGGGGTGTCATCTCCAGCTTCCACCGGCACCCGGCGAAATGAAAGGAGAAGGGAGAGGAAATGGTGGTGGAGGGGGTGGTGGTTGAGTGAATAGGCGTGCGTTGTAAATCTTCGCAGCGGCAACATGCAACCGTGGAGAAGGGAGGGTGACGAGTGGGTGATGGAGGACGGCAGGCAGGAAGGAAAAGAGAGAGAGAGAGAGAGAGCGAGGGAGAGAGATGGCGGATTTGCCTCACTCACTTAATGCACTGCTTATGACAGCTAAAGGGGAAAGTGCGCTGGAAATTGGTGAGGAGGAATTACCAGTGTTATACCGCTTGCCATCTTACAAATGAATACCGTTTAGCCTCAGCATATAAATGAGTGGATTTTGCTTGGAGAGGGAAAGAGAACGAAAAGAGAGTAGAGGAATGAGAGACAGAGGAAGTGCAAGCAATCAGTGGCCGGCATGTTTTTTTTTTTTTCTGCGGAGGTGTGTGTGTGTGTGTGTGTTTGTGCCCAGCGAAGGTATGTTTGTGTGCCTAACTGCAGGCTCAGTGTGAGGCTCTGTGCCGAGCCAGCCGCCTGAAATTATGCAAGCAAGTAACAATGAGCAAATTGAACCTCCGCATGCTGACACACACACACACACACACACACACACACACACACACACACACACACACACACATGCAGCACAAGGTCAGGCTCAAAGACAAGGGAGTAGGGGCGTTTTAGCAGTGGGTGGGAGCGAAAAACAGATCATGATAAATTGGCTCACATTTTACAAAACGCTGCCCTTAATGCACCTCGGCTAGCCATGCCCCCTAGCCCGGTGCTGGAGCTGCTTTAATAGCAGCAGCTAGCCATTTGTGATATATGAAAACCAGGCTGTGGCACTAATTGTGCAATTACAAAGCGGAAGCAGTGCCGTGTTGTGGCAGCGTGTGGAGGGGAGAGACGGTGGAAGAGCGCATTGTGCACCATAATATCCCTCTCTCTTGATTTCTTTTTATCTTCTACCTTGTAAATCCTCCCTCTAGCTGCCTCCTCCTCCTCCTCTCCATCACCCCTTTTTCCAGAGGTTCTCTGGCCAACTGAGCGGCGCCCCTGGCATCCCTGTAGTTTATTGAGAGGTAAAGTGAGTGTGCCAGTTTCACTAAACCACAGGGAGCAGAGGAACTGGGAGAGAGGGAGCTCCAGAGCATGTAGTGAAAGTGAGAAAGAGTGTAGCGAGGGTGAGGAGGGTGGTGGTGGTGGGGGGGGATAGAGAAGGCAGAATTTGTCTTGCGCGTCGATGAAAGGACAATTTATTAGGAGCTGCTCAGGGAGACAGAATATTTTGCCCCAGTGCTTTACGGACTGTCTGGATGAGGAATGGGAGCATATTAGCGCAGTGCCGGGCCCGGGCCTGAGACGGGGCTGGGGCCGAGGCTGGAGCAGCACCAACCTGGCACAGCACCATCACAGTCTGCTGCAAACACCCCTGGGGGTCGTGGATCAGGGGCACACAGGGGTGGAGGAGGAGGAGGACGGGGGGGGAGAAGATGGTGGGAATGTGGAGGAATGATTCAAGATAAATCCACAAAACCACGATTATAAATCTATTCTGAGGTGTTTTTATTAAACCTGTTCTGATTGTTTACACTAGTTTTTTTCAGAAATTTAAAGTTAGATTGAGGATTTTTCTAAGCTTTCGGTCACACAGACGTATCTTCTCAGTCCGGTGTGTAGGATTTAGGGGCAGAAGTGGAATATAAGGCTCGTAATTATGTTTTCATTAGTGTATAATCACCTGAAACTAAGAGTCGTCGTGGTTTTATTACCTTAAAATGAGCCTTTTTATATCTACAGAGGGAGCTCGTCCTCTTCTACGAGTCTGCCATGCTGCACCACCATGTTTCACTGGCTCTAGACAGACACTTCTTAGCGGCCACTGTATTCACGTCTATGTATGCAAGACGAGGGGTATTCAGTTGGTTGCAATCTGCATCCTCACTGCTAGATGCCACCGAACCCTGCACACACTGGACCTTACGAGCTGCGTACCAAGTCAAAATGCCAAACATTACAGCATCTGGCCACCCGCCATGTTAAATGTGAGATTAAATCTAAATATTGATTATATCCAAAAACAGAGACGGAGGTGTGGATGCTAACAGACATTTTTCTCCCTCTTTAGTAGTTAGTCAGGTTTAATTAACTTTTTCTGCTTCTCTGCTGACCAACTTTCACGCACTCAGTCACACCCTGTTGTGTTTGAACTGAGTCGACCTGTCAGACCTGGTAGTATATATATTGTTTTTTGTTTTGCAAATTATCTGAACTACTCCTTTACACATACCTCTTGGCAACTGCATAAAAAGATGATTAATTTCCAATAATCATAAAAATGCTGAATATTGGCTCCAATAATCAGCTGCCACATAGTTTACAGTATATACATACATGTAAATATACGAATATTTTACTTTTACTTGTATTTTTCATACCAATATCAGATACTTTTAGACTTTTTTTGTATGGGTGACTTTTTTAAACATGATATCTTTACTTTTAGGACACTTTTCTTTCCTTGCTCCTCACCAGATTCTCTCCCAGATGACATCACATGCATCGAGCAGGTGTTTTTGTCCGACTCACAATAAAAGCATCCAACTTAGTCGTCGTACTAAAGTTGTGCGTCCTTTCCAAACAAACCACCGAGATGATATCCTATCATTGTTGGATTGTGCTACATCAAACTTTCCCGACCAGGCGAGGGCTGCCTGCCAACACACACACACACACACACACACACACACTCCGCTCGCTTTACATCTGGAATTATCTCGCAGGCGTACAGTGTGTTTGCTCGCTCCCACGGCGGCGGCGAGATTAAGAAATCCCACACCGGTCCCGTCCAACAGACAGGCGGCAGCACAACAGTGGGGGCAGCGCGGCAAACAACACCTGTGCACATCACAGTGGAGAGCTATCCCAGGGTGGAGCTAACATTAGCATGCTGCTGTAAACACGAGCCGAGCAGGTGTCTCAACATCCATTACCAGCGGCCGGCTTTGATTGTGTTGGAGTGAGATGATGTAGAGCCACATGACGGAGGAGATTAAGAGGTTTTCTTTGACAAAGGCCTCGTGTTAACCTGTGTGTTAAGAATTATGAGTGTGGTAATGCCTGTGATGGAGTGTAACTGAGTACATTTACTTCAGTATTATTTTGAGGTACTTTACTTGAGTATTTCCCTTTTCTGCTAGTCTATACTTTCACTCCGCTGCATTCTGGAGGCAAATATTGTACTTTACACTCCACTGTAATAATTAGTTACATACGTTACCAGTTATTTTGTTTTATCAGCAATCAAGAAAAGAATAAACAGATTCCAATAATCACAAAAATGCTGAATATCAAGCCAATAATCAGAGGACTTAAACTGCCAAAGTCCAAAATACATAAAAACATTAATAAATGTCTCAATAAATACGTAAATATGCCATTAAATGCACCAATAATAATACTTAAAGGGGCACGAGAAGACATTTAAACTAATAAGGTCCCAGGTCCCTGTTTGAAGCTAGAAAGGTGGCAGGGTCCGCCACATGTAAACAGTATAAATTGTGTTGTCCTCTAAGGTCAGTTTGTTTATTCAGAAAACAGAGTTTGTTTATTTGCTTTGTTTAGGCAGAAAAAAAGAATCAGTCAAAGAAGATTTTTCTCTTCTGATTAAAATCCCCAAAAGTGCGCCTTTAAAATAAACTTAGGCATTAATTAATTTCTTTTATGATTCTTATTTTAATTTAACATTTTTATTGACTTTCCCATTTGTTTTACCATTCTGTTTATTCATGTTTTTATTTCAATTGAATTTTTTTGTTATTATCTTGCAAAATGCAGAAGGGAGATGAATAAATAAATAAATGAATTTAAAAACGAATGATTAAATACATAAAATACAGGAATTCATACGAAGGTAAATAAATACAGAAGCAAGTTTCACATTTTGTGAGTTAATTAACGCCTACATTTATGTTCAGTATCATTTTAGGTGCATTTAACAGGATATTTATTTATTTATTGAGCCACTTATTTATTTTGCCGCTATCGGTCCTCCATATAGTTTACAGTATAGGTACTTTGTACAACACTGGGTAATGCTGTATATGTTAACGACTAACAGACTTTTGATTCATTCCCACTTTTCTATATGAATAACAAGCAGGATCCTTGCAGTGATGGAGGAGAAACACAGAAGGAGGCAAAGCACCGAAGCAGCAAGGTTAAAACTATAATTGTTTTTCCTTTTAAAGCTAATTTTGTTCCTGTAAGAGGAAAAAAAAGGAGCTGAAAAATACCCAGATGGTCTGAGAGAAGCCGAGCAGCGTTTCCGGTCCCTCGGCGTGCCTCGACACATCTCCAGTGTGCCCGCCGGAGCCCACTTCCTATTTATCTCCCGTCTCGCTGAGCCGCAGCTAGCTAGCACGCGGCTGGCGTGACCTCGGCTGGGCGCACATTAATTTCAGCTCGCCGTTTCTATGGCATCGATTAATAAAAAGTGACGAGGTTTTCAGCAAACCAACACGCGCTGATAAATGAGGGCCCGCGCCTAATTGCTTGGTAAATTAAGAGCTCACAATAGTGACGACGATGTGTGCTGCTTTTAATATTTAAAAACTCATTAGGTGTGGGGCGACGTCGCGCTTAGTTGGGCAGGCGGCCTTGTATGATCACCTTTAGGTGCTATTAAAGGCGATCATGTGAAATGTCAGGTTGCGTTTCAGGTCTGATCTGGTCGGAGCTGCTTTAAGGAGGAAAGCTGCAGGCTGATGCTTTCACACACACACACACACACACACACACACAAATATATATATTCTCTGTTTAGCCAGGTAAAAGCCTCAATGAGATTAAAATCTCCTTTTTCAAGAGTGAAAATGGCCAAGAAGGCAGCAAATACAACACTAACATACAAATGCAACTGTACCACACACAATGAGTGAACACAAGATCCAGCTAAGATACAAAAACAACATCAGGTTGTGTTAACAAGCTTTTGAAGTTGACTTAAAGGAACACTTCATCCAAAAAAATGTACCCTGTATGTAATCTACTCACACATGCTGATGGAAAGAGGTGAAGTTTCATCGTCCATAAACGATTCGGGAGCTTCAGAGTTGCAGGATTCGCCTAAAAAACAGAAGTAGATAGGGACTTGTTTTCAAATGTGAAAAACGACCAAAGAAAATTAAAAAAAACAAAACATAAAATGGCTCGTCTGCAGAAGCCCAGAGATCCCAAATTGGTTTGAAAAGACGACGTTTACGCTTTCTCATTCATAAAGAACAGTGTAATCTGAAAATGGCAAAAAAAAAAACAACAACAATTCTTACAAAGAAGCTCAAATTTAGGTTTAGATAGGCTGTCGCTAACCTGCTAGCATCACTTATTGAAGCGCTCCTCTAGTGCAGTCGTATAAAAAGCGAGTCAGGTGGTTGGAAGGGTCATTTTGTGGACTTTACCTCCAGAGATCAGGGTTCACGTCAAGAGTGATCTGTGTTTAAGCTACGTGAGTAACTTAACGTAGCCTACATGATACTGTTTGTCAGCAAGCTTTTATTTTGAAAGTCTAACCAGACGTAGCATATTCACGTTTGTAGACGTCATTGAAGCTGAAGGCCTCTTATCACACTGCAGGATAATACGCACAATCACACACTCACTAAAATGCACACAAATATATAAACAGACACTCCTCACACACACGTGCAGCTCACACAGTACGATATGATACACAACTTGGAATCACACACATGTACACAAACAAAACATCAGGCCTCACACACTCTCATACAGGCAAACACACACACAGTTCTCTGTCTGCATGTACAATATGAAATCCTCATGCAATATGTGGAATTACACACTTTCCCTCTCCACACACACACACACAGACGCACACACACATAAACACACTCAACACACAACCCAAATGTCATGCACCATTTGGAAATGTGGAGAGCAGAGACGAGCGAGCAACCGGCAAATATTGAAAGTATTTATTTCTTTTCCGCACACGAACGGGACGTAATCCCCCCAAATATATTTAGTCGTGTTATGGATTTGTTGTTGCTTAATTTGCATGACAACACGCTACCTTTCAGCGCGGCGGCGGCGGCGGCGGCAATTGCGGTGCCGATATCATCTTTATTATTATTGAGCCATAATGTGGCGCTACGCAGAGGGGGGGAAATTGAGCAAGTTAAGCCTGGAGTAGGAGCAGACACTTGGCTTATGGTGATGGATCGCTTTCAGTAATTTCTCTTTATTATGATTGGCAAAGATCAATATTTTAACAGTTCGGTTACGGCCTTCAGTACAGTGCTTAATATGTATTATTCACGACCTTTATCAGCATGGAGGGAGGCAGATATATGGAGGGAGGGCTGACATTTTTCAGACTGAGGCAGGGAGAGGGCTCGCTCTATCTGGGACATGAATGGGACTGTGTAATGCACACAAATGAAAATGGGCTGCATGTGCGTGTGCATGTGAATGTGAATGTGTGAGAGTGGCTGCAGGAACACATCCACAGGCCAGGAGATGTATGGTTAAAAGACTGGATCACACAAATTACAACAAAAAACAGAGTTTCTCACCTCCAGCGAGCATTTCATTCTAGTTTTATTTGTCTACGATGTTGGTGAAAAGGGATTTTCCTTAACAGTTGTGACATGAGAGCAACAAAACTTCAGGTTCAACAGATGTAAATACGAATAAATCAAATAAAAATCTATTGTCAGTTTTTAGACAATATACATGTGTGATTAAACATGTGGCAAGATGTGTGTTTTTATACACAATGGCTGTGTGATGCATTTTTTGTACACCTCTATGCGTATTAATACTTAATTAAGGGGAACTAATTAGGTGAAGGGCCGGTCTGAATTGGCCGTGTGCAATTTATTACATTATAGGCCTTCGCAGGAAAACAATAGCAATTTGTATCGCCGATAGAAGCGTCATTGAAAGCAATCAGGGAATAGTTAAATAAAATCTTTGATAGTTTCACATGTAAGCATTAAAAGCAAACTAATGGAAAGCACATAACGAATATGCTGCGGCTCGTATCCCTTGATAGTGGAGCGTGTTACTTCTGACACGCAAACAGCCAATCATCTAACAGACAGATGCTCAGCGTGCTTCCTCCTTGGCTCGTTTAAACAGCCTATCATATCTGTAAGTGCTCGGAGTGACACGCAACAACCAATCGTCTAGAAGGTGTGTGGTTCAGTTGCACGATCTCAATGTGACCGACAGCAGAAGAGCGTGGAGTGAGAAATTTCATGACTAAAGAAGTACAGCACTTTTGTTTTGCAAGAGGACCGTCCCCAACAAGACCAGCAATGCAAGAAACTTATTTTACCGCCTCGGCCTCTTCCAACAACATGTTGTCAGTCACAACCATCTACATCATACAGCTGCTCCTACATCTCAAAATACAAGCCACAGGCAGCTGCAGAGGTACTCGGCTGCAAAAACTATTGTTGTGTTAGCATAATTATAACCTGTGTGCCTTCATAAAGAGGTCAAATTAAACCTTTTTCATTGTTGTGATGAAAAAAAATAGGACAGATCGTTAAAAATGATACAAAGTTATCGATATCAGTCTGCAGCCATATCGCCCGAGATATGCATCTACAGTATGTTCCTCAGAACAAGCACCCTATAGTTTGTAGGTTACACCGAGGGAACAAAACCCAATCCCACAAAAGATACGTTGGGAAAATTAGTATTTTCTAATTTCTAAATTGGGTAAAATGGCCCTTAAAGTCCATATTTTCAGATAACGTGAGGGAAAACATCTCTAACGGAGGTAAATTGGTCCTCCTGTTAATCCTCACTGGGCAGGTAATTAGGCAGCTGCATGAGACATACCTGCAACATACATGAACACACGTCGCTATGATAACGTTATGCTATCTTGTACTCAATTCATATTCTAGGTCAATCCCACCAAAACAGAGGGAGCAGGGTTCAGGAGCACGTTCACGGAGGGGGGAGCGAGCCCACATCAGATAAAACGCGTCATACTCGCTGCCGTTTGAGAAGCGTCTGGGATTAAGAGCGGTGACATATTCATATCTGACCGGACTTAAAAGCTGCCGCCACACGGGAGAGTCTGTCGCTATCAAAGCTGCACGAAATCAGCCGGCGAGGGAAGGAGAAGGGAGGGCGATAGGGATAAAGAGATACAGAGGTACAGTCAGAGCAGCAGAGAGGATTTCTTACAAAGCTCCCCTAACCATCTCTCAAAAAGAAGAATCCTTTGTACCCCTCATCCACGCCCGACGCCCTCCCTCACCTCAACCCTCCCTTTCCCCCCCTTCTCTCCCCTATTTAAGTCCCAGTGTGGAACGAATGGGGAGCGAGCCCTGGAAAAGTTTGTCTCGGGGAAGGCCGGGTCGCTGTGTAGCTGATTATATCAGTTTCAGCGGCGGACTGGTAATAGGCTCCTCTTCGAGCAGCCGCTAACCCCGGCTCTCCCCTGGCAGCCGCCGAGAGTGGAATTAATCAGGCCTACTGGGAGCCTCCTCCATCCCCTCTCCGCAGGCGAGCCACTCCGCAGTCATTTACCAGCCAATCCCACTGTCAACCCACTGTCATTTAGGCCCTTTTCATTACGCCTCCCCCCCCTTTTGCACACACACCTAACTCTTTCCCTCTCGCATTGGATCTGAAAAAATGGCAAAAATGGAAATGGGTGACAGATTAGCCTAATGCTGGGTACCTTTTATAGACGGCCTATTATGATCACTACCCACTTTTTTATCAAAAACACAGAGCAGGGCGCTGCAAATCTGCAAAAAAACACTGACCTAATAAGAAATGTTTCCGTATTGCTTCCATATCTCTGCACTCCTGTAATTAGGAGCTTGTTAATGAGCACGGCGTAGGCCGTTGTCCTAAATGTGACATTAGAAGGCCAACTTTGTTCATCGCCTATAAAAACCCGGGGCCATAACCACCAATTACCGTGGCTAGGTGTCCCTGGGGTGCAGGGCCCTCGTATCAGGCTGGCCTCGCCTGCTAAGCCTGCTTAAGTGACCTATTTTGGGGCTGGGAGGCAGTCTGTAAAACACCTCTAAGGTTAGATTATCCCGTGATGAAATACAAGGCTTCCCCGCCACAAATTACCCACGGATGAAGCGCCACCAGGCCATTCCTACGCCCTGCTGATGGTCTGTCTTTCTCTCTCTCTCTCTCTCTCTCTCTGTCAACAAGGCAGAAAAATATTCATGAGTAAACAAAAGGAGTGATTTGAAAAATGGCTGCAGGAAAGAAGAGATTAATAAAAAGCATGAATAGTGCATTATGGAAGAGCTGAGGAGCCTCAGCATCTCATTGGGGTTAGAGAGAGATTGCATTTGGGGTTTATTAAGAGTGCTGCTCTCGGTCGGAGTCGAGGACCCCTAAAGAGGAAGCGATTGCCTGGGCGTCTGAGTGACAGTAAGCAAGGGACTGAGAAGGGTCAGGGTTAGGGTAAGGATTAGAGTCCAAGAGTTCAGAGAAAGGTTTCAGCAACTGTCACATTTTTGCAGGAAGCTGAGCGTTGATTTTCCAGGAGTTTGACATGTGTCTCAGTGCCCATACTTTCTCACAGGTAAAGTAGAAAACTTCTGCCTGGGAACCTTCTTGGGATACAGTCAGACATTTCAAACCGGTCCCGTCTTTGCCCAGGCTGTGATGACAGCAAAATGAGGCTGCGCTGCTTCAAGCCAGACAAGAAGCAGACTCTGTGACCGTAGTCAGCGCAGAGCCGGACCCTCCTCGGAGACCAGACCAATTAAGATAAGAGGCAGTTAACAGGAAGTGCTTGTTTGACATCCTGTCACGTTAACGAGGACAACCGTAATTGGACTCGTGTATTTAACGGTAGGCGTAAAATGCTGTTAGTTGTCAGCGCTGAGATTTCTGTGCTCCCTGAAAATGAGGAATTCCTTTTGATTTCTGTAAACATAGGGGGGTATTTTTGCTGCCTGCGTGGAAATGTCAAGACTTTTAAGACCTGTTTGCACAGAAAAATGAGGCACTAAGGACTGTAATAATCAAAGACTTAGTAATTCAAGGTTGCTCATGCAGTTTTCCCTTCTCTTCTGCCTGCAGTGGCATTCAAGAGACTATCTCTAAAGATTAAAAGAATAATGCTGTTCCTTTTTTAAGACAAATACTGACGCTTTGGGATGGCGACTGACCCAACCTACAATCCCAAGGCGGACATTTAAGGATCCGACTGTTTCTTTCGGTTAACCCTGACCCTAAAATGCCAACAAAATCCCTGCATCGATACCCTAAAAACTGATTCTTCGGTGGTGAAACCTTTTCGCTGCTTGTCTGCAAACTTCAGCAGCAACCAAGCTCGCAAACACGGAGCCTTTAAGTCCAGTGTAACACTAGGCAGGTGCAGGGCTCGCGGGGAGCTGCCGTATATGTCGGAGTTCCTGTTTGTTTGGGCTTGGCCCCTCTTTCGAGCCCCGGGAGGAAGTGAGCTGGCCGGGGTTCTGCTCGGGATCAAACCTGGGCCTCGAGCTGGAAAAGAAAGAAAAAAATGGCTGGTGTTTATTGTAGCTGTGGCTGCCTGGAAGTGACTGGCAGCAAGCACGCACGGTTTGTCAAAATGAACAGAGGCCAGGGGCATAAAACAGACAACCTCTTCATACGAGGGAGATGACTGGGACCACACTTGCTGCACCGAGGGAATTACACAAACACGGTATCCATGTCTGCGCTTTAGAGACGGTTATGAATTCCCCTACATATATCCAGAATCTATTAAAAATCCCATTCGGGGTTGACTTGGAATTAATTCTCCTGTATAAACTCATGTCAACGTTTGAATGTGCATGAATGAGATAATGACACAGCTTGTGTAAACACCGGCGCTAAATATTTGAAAATGCAAGTCACTCATCAGCGGAATTATAGTGCTGAATTGTGTTTCTCTGCTGGCTTTGCGATAACCAGGACATTCTTTAACCTGAGCACCTCCAATTAGAGGATTGGAGAAAAGGGGGGGATGGGAAGGCGGTGGTGGGGGGGAAGCTGAACGCTATTGCTTTGACCCGCCCGCTTTACTCGGAGGCGCACTCGAGAGGCAGAGATGTGGCGGCAGGATATCGCAGAGGAAAAACAGGCTCAGCCTCAGATGGCCAGGGGCTGCCTGTGCCTCTCTATCAATGCAAAACAGACTACTTCCTTGGGCAAAGAGGACATTTCACTTTTTATAAGCCTCCCCTTCTTTTTTTTTTTTTTTTTCTGGGCTTACAATAATTTTGAAAGCAGAGGGGAGGCAGGGAGGAGAGCAAGACACAGAGGAAAGACACAGACATGGGCGGAAAAGAAAGGGAAAGAAGGGCCAGATGAAAAGCATCTTTAGGATGCCGGAAACATCTGGTTTCATATTCGAAGTCCCCCGAAAGGAAATTGCAAATAGACAAAACTCTTATGTTTTGATTTATTTAATTATTTGATGGCTGGGTGATGCCAGCCGCTCAGCAGAGGGCCCCTGCTCGTAAATACAGGAGCCGAAGCTACGTGACGGAGCATTAGGGATGTCTCCTTACTGTCCCTGGACTGATTGATACCACCTCTAATAACATCCACAACCGCTGTGTTCTGTTCTAAATTACACAAAACTGAAGGGCTGTTGTTAATTGGATGAATGGACGCAGGAGAGGAGAGGGAGGGAGCTTCAGAGGAGAGAGAGGAGGATGAGGGGAGAAGGAAAGGAGATAAAGATTGGGGAAGAGACAGATACAGATGTTGGGTTGGGGTTCGTTCAGGTCTCGGTGGTTTATTTGACCCTCTTCTTTCGCTTGTTTAAGTCGTTCCAGGTTTAAAAAAGGTTCCTTTCTCTTTAAAAATTAAGACATTAGGAGCTGAAGTTTGGAGGTTTCATGTTTAGTCAGCTGACGAAATGGCTTTGGCCACAAGCGATTTCCATTTCCAACGACCATGATACATAACACATGAGTAGGAAGTTGGTTTGTTCTTATCTTTTCTGTGTTCTGGGATGAGTATTTGGAAAATATGTGAGAGCAAAATTGGAAGAACCACCGTGCTCCCTTTTCGTAATTACAAACTTCTGGGCTTTTACTGAATTTTGGGTGCACTGAAATGTTGCTTTGATTGCCTCATCCCCCTAAAATACAGCAGCAACAAGTCGGCACTGTCCAGCTGATCGACTGCAGTCGGAAAAACCAGCACCAGCGGCAAGGAAGGATCACGTGGTGGTGATATTTTGACCCTCACAGCTATCCATTGTGGAGGTACATTATGTTCGCTGCCAAAAACCTCTGCTGGAGCTCCTAATATAGTGTTGAGGCGGAGGATAACCTATGAACTGGCCTCCAACCAAGAACACAAGTAGGTGGATTTTTGTCCGAAGAGCACTCAGGTCAAAATCCAAGACTTATCCACGCAATGCATGAGACGAAGCTTTCTTTTCTCCAAAAAAAAAAAAAAAAACTCTATATGCTGCAACTTATTTTGGCAGACAGAAAAAATAAGGCAGCACACATCATGAAAATTCATCAGTTTAAGAATAGCACACTGAACAGAAAGCTGTCAAGATGAAGATAGTCTGTGAAAACAACACAGATGTGACGACTTGTGCAAAAAAAGGTAAACGTCTCATAACGTAAAACAAAAAACCTTGTTTGCCCTTTTCCTTCCAAAATGACTCATATAAAACATTTACTAAATTATTGTTGAGTTTTGGCAACCGAAAGCGCTCGAGGTGAAGGTTAAAGAAAAAACAAAGTCGTGTTTAAAAGAAACCAGTTGTTTGGAGATATGACGAACTGGATGGGCCAGGAATATAAGGGAATATAAGGGAATATAAGGGATCACTGAGAGGACTCTAACCCTTATTCTTCAGGTCATCGTGCATTATGAAACGCCCGGTTTGGTGGAAAAGGTCCATTTATTTTGCGTTGTTCCAGTCTTACCAACCAGTCAGCAATCACACAGTGGTGGCAGAGGCCACCATGCGAGGTGCCACCTGCTCATCAGGAGTGGTAACCATTCATATGCACTCACACGCCGGTGGAAGGAGCAGATTGGGGTTCAGTATCTTGCCCAAGAACACTTTGACATGTAAATTGTCGGATGACCGCTTTACCTCCTGAGGCACAGCCGCCCCTCAAAGATTGAGTTCGAGGAAGAGATTTGAGGAGTGTGAAAATCAACCAAACTGAATGCCTTTGGAAGATTTTTGTACTGACATGTTCCCCCACCACCATCTTCAAAACACCAAATGAGGGGATATATTTTGGGACAAGGGTGCTCATCCCTGTAGTAGAGTTTTAGAGACTTGAAGAATCAATGCCAAGGAGAATCGAAGCTGTTCTGACAGCCTGTGGTAGCCTAACACCATAAAAATACCACTTTTACATTGAGGAAAAACCCTTTTACACCCGCTAACATCTGGCTTTTGTCTTCAACGGGGAAATGTACAATCGGCTAGGGACTAGAGCAGAAGATATACAAAAGTAACCAGTAACACTGTCACTGGCCTCCATGATGCATCCAGTGCGTTCATGACGTCGAACGTGACAGAAAAGCAAACTCATCTACTGGCGATGGGAAAGGAGTGGATTGCTTGTCTTAAGCCGCAGATCTGCCCTGATTTTGGTGTAAAAATTAAGCTCTTACTTTCCTTTACTATCCATCCGTGTGATGTTCAAAAGATCACTAATGCTGTTGTTTTCTGGTGAGTACATCCCAAATGACAAGCACTTACTCTTACGTGCAGACCAAGCATGACTGGACTGATTTTATCACGCGCAAACAACATCCCTAAGCACATCCGTCATTTCATAATGTCAACCAGGAGCAGAACCTGTCTGACATCTGACAGACATTAGTTTATCCACCACATCTGCTGTTCAGAACTTGCATTCAACTTCTATTTAATTGTTTGTTCAGTTGTCAGTCCGGTTTGTAACGCCATCTCCTAAAAGACGAACTTGTGCTACTGGTGTCGTATTCAATCAACTGAGCTACATGACCCCCCAGTGATCGATGCTGGGTGACTGGTTTTATTCACAGTACATGCATTTCCTGCATGGTTGACAAAACCGAAACTCTTTGTGATACTCCCGTGCTACAAACCATAAAGAATGAGTCTTCGTGCAAATGCTTCCTGAGCCAACAGATGGGAGGAGGTGAGCTGCGGTCGTCCTCCAGGCCATTCTCGCCTGCCTTCCCGCTCTGGAAAGGAAAGATTTACAGCGGCAGCCTTGGAAAAAAGCAGCCCGCAACATCTGGATACGCGTGACACCGAGGCATGGTTGGCGGTGACAGTGGCTAATTTAAAGGTAGTAAAAGTGTTAGCAGCGACCTGAGGAAGAGTGATGGACAGCTGGATTTCCCTGGCTGACCAGGGTGTGAAGACATTGTGGAGCAGGAAATAAGGGCCCGCAACAGGCTGGAGGTCTCACCGGGCCAGACTATTCCCCCCAGCTTTCAGATTCATTAGCCTGGAGAACGAGCCGGAGGAGAAAAAAGGAGAGAGTGAGAGGGGGAGATGAGACAAAGGAAAAGATGAAACAAGACAGGCAGTGAAAGGGAGAGGAGAGTGATTGAGAGAGAGAGGGAGAGGATCAATCAGGAGGCACAACAATAATGGGGGGGTGACACCCCAATCACAGAGAAAATCTCACTGTAATTCTGTTTGCTTGCCTCACAATGTGAGCGTAATTGCCACGATCATTTACGGGCGACGACAAATCTAGCCCCGGATTATTGTTTTCCTCTGACTGATATGAACTATTCCATTTGTTCCGGCGTCTACAGAGCGCTGTGTGTTTCCTGCACATCGCCACGTCTCCCTCTGCCTCGGTGGAATTCATTATCACATGACCCCTTTAGAGGAGTCAAAAGACAGCTTGTCGCAGCGACCGGTCTTCGTCACAAATCCGCGAATCTAGGATAACACACCAAAAAAAAAAAAAAAAAATCCCATTTTTTGGCGTACCTGTCCTGAGAGCATGCATATGCATGAGCCCATATGGATGGTGGGAGGAGAGGTAGGCGACTCAATCCCTGCAGTCGAAAACTAAATAGCGAGCTTGACCCATTTTATCTCAGAAATCCATCCACGGTAAAGAGACGAGTTGTTTTTTTAGCCACAAGTGTGTGTGTGTGTGTGTTTTGGACCCTCCCAAAACACACACTCGTTTGTTTCAGCCAAGAAGGGTAATGAGACGGCCCGCTTCGGCAATAAGTTTAATGTCACAAAGAGAGGTCTTTTTTGTGGGTGTTTTTTTTCATTCCGGGAGTTAATTGCTGAAGAGAATTAATTAAAAAATGTTGACTTGAGAATTGTACATTGATTACTGTAAATATTCTCCAGAGTTTTGCTCTACTAATTGAGGAGCATTCTGCCTGGTGCATCTTATTACGTGGGCTACTGTATTTGCTGCAGCACATCCTTGCCAGCATTGATTTTTTTTTTTTTTTTGTGGGTTTGCTTTTGCTTTGATGAAGTGTATTACACTCAGATCGCCAAAATATCTCAAGTTGCAATTAATTGCATGAAAGTGATGTACTAGATGGGCAAATATGTCCACGTACAGTTGGTGTACTTTGGAAATAGTGTCACAACTTTCGAGGAAGGACTTTTTTTTATCCAGTTTCGATGTGACAGTGCTCCTTTGGACAATGAAGAAAGTTTTCCAGCCAAGTTTGGTGTGGAAGAGCTTCACCGCACTGCAGTGCGTTGCCTTTAACCGAGTCAAACTGAAATGCCAACTGCACACCAGACCCTAAGATCAGTGGCCAACGCTCTCGATGCAGCCAGGTTCAAGAAAGTCCCAGAAAGTCTTCTGAGAAGAGAAGAGGCTGCGATAGCTGCAGGTTGATAGCTATATTTTGAAATGAGATGTCCAGGGTTAGGGTTTGGGGTTGCGGTGTCATCTTTTAGCCAAGTAGTGCAAGTAAAGACAGAGGGAAAGACTTACTGGCTCGACTTCTGTCAGTTGCCACATTAGTTCCACTCGCATCAAGCCTCCCTCTGAACCCCTAATCAGACTGATGCACAGTTTAACCCTTCAACTGCATCCCAGCACACTCCTGTCCGTGTTAACCTCGTAACATCTCACACACAAGGAGAGAGACAGGAAGATAGACAGGCAGACAGGTGGAAGACTGAGGCCTTGTAATGAAACATGACTGGTGAAGGGTGAACAGTCAGGGAAAGGTGCAACAGCTAGCACCCCACCACCACCACCACCACCTCCACCACCTCCACTACAGAGCCAGAGAGACATGAAAGGGGAGCAGAGAAAGAGAGAGAGGGGGAGAAACTGGAGGAAAGGAAGGAGCTGCATATGTTGACTTGAAATAAAAGGAGGGGGGGGGAAAAGTAGCACAGTGGATCCACTGCTTTCTACCTGGGAGGAAGAAGAGACAGATGGAGGGAGAGTAGGAGAGGAAGTGGGTTGAAAGGTAAGAAAGAGGCAGAACTGGTGAGAAAGGCTGTTTGGGTTAGGGTTAGTTTTTCAAGGGCTGTCTCCTTGTAGATGCTAATAAGGAGTCCGAAATGGAAATGGAAAACATACCTGAAACCCAGGAGTGTAGAGGACCAGGGGGAAAGATACTAGAATGAATAGCCATGGATGCGGCCCACATAACAAAATTACAGTCCACAAATGGCCCAGAGCAGGTGGCCAGAACTCATGACATAGGCCTGGGTTATGAGCTGGAATAGGACCCTAATCCATTAGTGTATTTGGACCAAGGGTAAGCGAATGCCGACGTACAGGGTCTAGAACTGGTCCAAATTAGATCTAAGGATAATGAGGCGATTTGAGGCTTGCAAAATGATGAAAATGCATCCCATTTGTTCACCTTTCACCCTTCTCCATCCCACTCAAGGTCACTAATAAGCCTGACCGCTGTCAAGGTCCTGACCCAGACACCATCTTATCTAGACCTGGACCTACAACTTCTTGTTGAGAATTAGAAAATTTGACAAGTGTTTCTGTTTTAACCAGTGCAGCTTTTCTAGCCTTTACAGCACTAACAGCCTAGGAAACTTGGCCCTGACCAACTGCAAGCATTGTAAATCACTCAGCAATTAACAAATGGCCTGCTGCTTAGACCTGATCCAAAATGCTTGGACTCAACAGATCAAGGTAGACTTGCAATCAACACTGGCAGCACAGTGATGTTCCACCAATTAATGAGCAGAAAGGATTGAAGACAGTAGCAATACACGTCCTAAAAAGATCAATGTAAAGTCCTCCTGATATACTTTTGTTCTCTTGCAATGATTACGATCAAAATTTGTGGAAAGGCTGTTTGGATTCACTTGAGTAAGACACACGCAATAAAACAGGACCTTTTCCCGAACTCATTCAACAGAAGTATTTGTTGGAGCTCGTAGCCCGGCTCACGTCTCGAGTTAGGAACCAAGAGGATGTGTCAACCCTTTAAAAGGTCCAATTTGAAGACAGTTGATTGTTGGGTCTCACTCTAAGCCACTCCGGTTTGTAGCTTGCCCCGTCTACCAACCCAAATCGTTAGTATTTGACGAGTTCGGAACGAGACTCAACCATCAACTATCTTACAAATTGGACCTTTAAGCATTAAGCAGAGATTAAAATTAATAACAAGGTGAGTGTTATAATCAATAAAAAATAAGTTGGGATGATTTCAAGATGTGAGTGTAAAACTTTGGGGCATGACTTGAATTTCACCGTTTCCTCTTCCTTTTCAAATGTGATACACTGCAACTTCCCTCTACCTCTGCACCCTCCCTCCCCTTTTTCCTTTCTTGATTTTTTTCCACCTTCTCTTTCCTACCTCACCTCACCCCTCCCTCCCTTCCTCCCTCCCTCCCACCCTCCTCATCCGACTTGGGAGCGTATCTACCTACCCAGGCAGCAGTGCTGGAGGGGTCCCCCAGGGCTGGAGTCCTTTTGCTCCCGGCTGTTTGATGTTGAGCCGGTGCGGATGAACCTCAGCCCCCGCCCAGAGTTCGCTCCCCATCATCAAACACCCCGGCTGGGTGCCGGGCCAAGGCTGTGGCCCTAATCAAACGCGGTGCCTCCACGGACCCCCTCGTACACTCCAAATGGGAGAAAAAGACTAATTATCGAAGCAACCTTCAGAATCACTCAGCGGCATCTAACATTGACACAAACTCCTGCCTCTTACCATTTAGGTTAGGTGTGTGTTTGTGTGCTGACGCTGGAGGAGAGCGATTGAGGAAAAGAACTAAAAGATACAAGCAAAGATGTTGTCATTTAGTTTGGATGCTTATCTGTGTTTTAGGTCCAAAATGTAAAACATGTCAATGTATAGATTTCATGTTATGGGAAGCTGGATGTTGTTGTTAAAAAAAAGGGTGGAAAAAATGGCAAGAAGAAGAGGACGGCAGAGAGAGAGAGAGAGAGGCTGAGCCCGTCCTTGGAGAGAAGGCGAGCGCTCGATTTTCTGTTTGCTGCCATTTGTCTTGTGCTGCTAAGAGAGATCAACAGTCCTCGGCACACAGATCAATATTCTCTTAACCCGCACCTAATCTGGCGAGAGTTTCCTCCAATTTCACCTTCCCGGCCGCCTCCTCCCTCGCCCCGCTCCACTTTTTATTTTCCCTCTCCTCTCGTTTTCAGCCATTTTTCACGCTCCCGGTCCGAGCATGTGACATAGAAGGGAATGATGTTTCCTGACGCGAACAGAGAGAGAGAGTGTGTGTGTGTGTGTGTGTGTGTGTGCGTGCAAGCAGGGAGGGTGATGGATACGATGTGCTGGCGGGACGGCGAAGCTGCCGTCAGGGGCCCCCTGACGCCGGCGAGATAGACTAGCTGCCTAATCGGCCGCATGACATCGCAAATTCAGCTTCTGCCTCCCCCCCTCCCCTCCTCACACCTCACACCCTCCTCACAGAGCATTCCTCACCCCCTTATCGTATCTTCTTGCCAACTCCCAGCGCACCGTTCAAGCTGTTGTCAGAGTTGTCCTGTCGACTAAATGGAGCGCTGTCAATGTGTCCCTTCGCTGTGACGGTTATGGGAAGAGAGGAGTGGGAAGTGTGTGTATAGGTGTGTGTTTGTGCTGGTGTTTAC
Organism: Pagrus major; assembly: GCF_040436345.1. Classification (NCBI taxonomy): domain Eukaryota; kingdom Metazoa; phylum Chordata; class Actinopteri; order Spariformes; family Sparidae; genus Pagrus; species Pagrus major. Next base: position 18,879,059 of record NC_133238.1, read on the forward strand.
TTTGTGTTTACTGTATCTGTGTATGTGTGTGTATGTGTGTTGGCACCTTCAGCCTTACTTTTAAAGGGAATTATTGTGCTTTACTGGGTTATTTTAGTCATTAATTGTTTGTTTGATACATTTAGAGATTAATTAAATTTGCTTTAAAGTTTATTTTCTTGAGACTTGTATGTTTTCTGTATTTTTTTCATTTGTTGCTTCGGGTTTCTGTTGCTTAAGTCAATCAACAACTCAGAAAAAGATGGATTTTGATGAATTAAAATAAATGTGCATACAGTACTAAAATTTCCACTGCGTCCTGAACATCAGTATTATCCAGATTTAGTTGCATTTGGGATGTTAGTCCAGTCCTTTCCCGTATATAGAGAATATAGTATTCAGATTGAATACAGTAGCTCTCATTTTCAGGCCAGTACAGTCCCAGACATGCTCCCATTACCCTCCAACAGTGGCCCATGGGAACCAGGTCTATGGCTCCTTTATGGCTATTTTGCAACCCTTTATAACCAAGCAGGGCCCTCCTATAATACTCCCTGATCAGAAGCTGCATGTGTCTCTGAGCACTTGACCCTTTACAAGTTGTTTCATATTCATTTCTATAGTTTTTCAATGTTACATGGACGTTAAGCTCTCCAGCATTTCACATGATCTGAGAAACGTCTCCTGTATTTTCATGTCCACCAGATTGGGAAGCATCAGTCTAGTAGACCTAAACTGACACAAACTCAAACAGAGGTCCATGTATTTTGATTTTGTCCAAGGGTATAAAGCCCTCGACGGGGATGAAATTATAGTGAAGATACATTATTCCCCTTTTTGGCAAGGAACCCCTTGAACCTCCTCAATGACCCTGGATCCCACCTTGAGAACCACTGGTCTAAAGTACCTCTATGTGATACCGACATGAAGGATCATGAATCACGTTTCGTGGTGAGTTTAGGCCGTTTGCTGCAGAAAGATTCAAGCTCGGGACAGAATCAGGTTTGATGTAATTTATTCAGAAATGACGCTCTTCCTTCGCTCTGACTGTGCCTGTTTTTATGCATGTCAGATGTAAGCAGATACGCAATGCCCAGCGGGGTAGGGAGCGAGTCAGACTGAAGCCAGAGTGTTGCATCAGATCTAGGTTGAGGTCGATCAGATCTTGAAGATGAAGGTAAAGTTCATCTGATGGTTTACAGAAGTAATTACAACATATTTTATCCCTTAGCCTGATTATTTTCTGTTTGGATAGATGGTTTTGTCAGTGACACAGATCGTTTCATGATTCCCAACCATCCTTAGCTTCCTGTGATCCCTCAAATCCCTCCGAACCCAATTTTCCATCCAAAGAGGTGAGGTTTCTCCATTTTCCCTTCTGTCCTGCTTTGTCATCAGACGAGACAGATCAGGACAGAACATATATCTGTATTTCCTCCACGCTTGAAGAACTTTAAGGAGCCCTGGACATCCTCTCCTCCCCTTCGACAAGCCAGGGAGTGATTGGCAGGCCGTGAGAACAGAGCCTCTCTTTCATAGCCGCGGCCCGAAAGTGGAGGGCTTCTTCCACCGACGTACGTCAGCCCCCCGGGCAGACAAAGCCAGCTAGTGTACGCCGCCTGTACTCAGAGGCGAGTGCCACACACAGACACAGTAACAGGAAGACGGGCCGCTTCGGTTACCACGCCGCCACTCCGACGTCCGAGCAACAAAGATGCTCACGTATGCGTGCGTGCTAGAAAAAGTCCTACGCACCCACTACACGTACTGTACAACATGTGAAGGCATCCCAAGTAGGATACACACACATGCATGAACACACAATAGCTGCTTTCTTTGACTGGCTGGCATAACAACACAAGCCAGGCCCTGATCCTGGTGTACTTTGCCCCACATGCTCCAGACACGCGCTGCTTACAGGATTATGTCACAAATGGGATGTTTATAGTCCTGTGAGAGAGAGAGAGAGTGTGTGTGTGTCCAAGGGTGAGAGAGGCAGAAGGGTATGACAGTAATATTACGTCAATCTGCATCACGAGTCATCATTAGAAACAAATCTCCACAAAAACAGATGCCAAAATGGTCAAAATGGTTGAAAATTCTGGTTTATTCCAACTCGTGTCTCATTAGAAATCGATGAGTTCTGGGAATATAACAACACAGCTCTGACTAATTCTGACAGGGCAAGAAAGAAAGGTTGTAAACAAGCCACAAGTTCAGGCAGATTATCTAAACTAGAGGTGAGTGCACCAAAAAATCTCTGTAACAATCCCTAATTGCACAAGACAACTGTGTGCCGGCACAATACGGCAAGCAAAGAAGGTCAAATTTGAACCAAGATCTGTCAAGATAAAACTCAAAGTGATGATTGTAACGGACAGTTTTGGAAACATATCGAGTGAAGAAGAAAGTCGAGGCTAAATGTCCGATCAGTTTCATCTGGTTCAGAGAACGTTCTTCAGACTTGTATATGAGCTTAATTTCACGGCAGCAGGTGGAGGGGATGGTCTGACATTTTGGCGAGATAGCAGCCAAGCCGGACACCACTGATTTAGACTGTGTTCACCATTTGTAAGCGTGAAACCACTGGATATTTGAGAGACTTTGGGACATTTTCAAGCCGCGTTTGTTGCAACAAAACCAGATACTTTTAAAGACGTTGAGACATTTCCAAGTCGTGTCAGTGACGACAGAATCAAGTAAGCAAAAACGAGATCTTTGTCAGAGACAGTTTACATTTGTAAGTGTGAAACCACTGGATAAATGTCGGGACATTTTCCAGCCGCGTTTCTGGCTACAAAAGCGAATATTTTTGACGGGATGGCGTGACATTTTCCAGCCCTGCTTGTGAGGACAGAACCAGCTGAGCCAAAACATGATCTTGTTTCCAGCGTTACAAGGCGTGAAACCACTGGATATTTTTGACAAGACATCAGGACATTTTTCAGCCTTGTTTGTAGCAACAACACTGGATGTTTTTAACGATAAGTTGGGACAATTTTTAGCTGTTTGTGGCAACAAAACCAGATTATTAACCATCGGGGAAAACAATCTTTTCTGTACCCAAACCAAGTGGCACAACATAAAGTTGCAACACAAAGAAATGTAAAGTTTTAACATATCTGTGGTTTGTAGAAAAGGTAAATTACCAACATTTATTCTGCTGATTGAGTTGAAGCAATTTACTCGAAGACCACAATGTCCTTCTAACAGTGGCTGAAACTACATTTATGAAATGCAAACTGGAATTTCCCTTTTTTAAAAACAGATTGTTTTCACAAGATATCCCAAATGAAACCATTCGTGAACGATATTGAAGTTCTGATTAGACAAAACCATGAGGTGCGTGTCTGTCTGTCTGCGCCACCACAGATGGTAAATTCATCATCCTGGCACGAAACGCACGACAGGTTTTCGAACCTGGTTGCGGGCCGTCCTGACAGCATCCATTCAACGTGAAAACGCTCGCTAGTTTTCAGCACACTCGGCTGTGTCTGAATGGATGCTACTGTACTGTCTGGAGTGGGCCTGTATCCCAGTTGGCAAAATGACTATTCCAGACTGTGGGCCGGCGGTAAGGAGCATACAAATGAAAATAGCAGCAGAGAAAAAAAAAAAAAAGCGCTTGTCTCTCTCAAGCCAAGCATCTGCTAAGCATTTTAATGGGGATCAATGGAAGGGCAGGGACAGGAGATCGAGGGGTTGATTGGCTGGCCGGCCCGGCGCTCACACAGCCGCCGCTCTCCATACTGCCTGCGCTGCTGTTTACAGCCAACACAAGCTGCTGCGCCCTGCCCGCGCACTCTGCACCAGCTGATGTGTATATCTGTGTGTGTACTGGGGGGGGATTCAAGCATCGGTGGACTAAGTGACATGTGTGCGTATGTGCATGACGCATCAGTTCATATTGTAATTAGCTTTAAAAACATAATAATGTATTGTATGTGTACATGTGAAGCCTGGTTTGTGTGTGTGTATGCTGCAGAAAAACGTGCATCACTCGAGTGCATGCGCAACAAATTGCTCTCATGTTTGCCTGCATCTGCTTTCTATCTCGGTGTGTGTCGTTTAATTGCATGTTATGTCCTCACACACACACACACACACACACACACACATACATTCATCAGTGCATGTGACGGAGCAGCTCAGCAGCAGCAAAGAAACAGTTAAAGTGATGCTTCCTGGCGTGCCAAATGAATCAGATTAATATTAGCCAAAGCGAATGTCATCATTGGCACTTCTCTCCCCCCCTCCACCCGCCCCTCTCCACCTCCACCTAAACCTCACCCACCACCCTCCCCTCCTCTCCTCTCTCCCCTCCTTGCTGCGTTTGGGTTTCTGAGTCCTGGGCGGTAATGAGGGAACGTTATGCAGTGCCATAAACGGAGGGGCTCGCTGTCAGTATGCATAAAGGATGAGACAGAGAAGATGGCGCTGGGGTCAGGGGGGAGCGAGAAGGAGAGAGTCGATGAGGACAGGATGGAGAGAGAGTGTGTGTGTGTGTGTGTGTCACGTGCACACACATACATACACACAGAGTGAGTGAGCACTCAATGGCAAAGGCAGGAAGACAGGATGGTGACAAATAGGCTTCCCTGTGTGGACGTCTCACAGGTGTAATGCAGTGTGTGCAGCGCCCCCTACGCTCGGCCCGGAGGAAGTTATTAGAGAAGAGTAGGAAAACTCCTCAGAGGGCGCACCTGTGTGAGTTTCTTGATTTTAATTACGTTCCTGATACAACATTTAAAAAAAAAAAACATAAAATCTATCTACTAAAAATGCCTTCTCATCAAGGTTCAATCCAGGCTGATTTCAGCTACATGTGAACGTTTTTTCAACAACTTTTAACCCTAAAAAAGGTGTAATGATTCATCTGTGCCGCCCTGCTACCAAAAAAAACACACCAGAGCACCGAATGTGCATGAATCCGCCGCTGAAACTAGTCCCCAACAAATGCAGCATTTAATGCTGTTGGAAGGACGTTTGCTGAGCGCTGCAGTGCCCGGCTGTTTTAAGAAATTACATGAATAAAAATGAAAATATATGTGTGGTGAGGTCTTAAAGAGGAAGCAATCAGAATCAGAAAGCTTTGAGTGACACAGACATATTATTGGTGTTGGTCGAAACTAAATTTGATTTAAAAGTGAATTGTTTTAGACATTTATATAATTATAACTATTTAAATAGCACTTTTTATTTATTTTATAGTGTAATTTATTCAAGATAGTGGTGCATTTCATTTGGTTGTCTATCGCTATAACTTCTAAGAGAGTCAGAGAGAAAATACCCAACCTCTCCTTTCCCTGCCTGCCCTGCATCATCGTCCCAGGAGTCATAGTCCTGGTCACAGCTGCTGTAAATCGCCTCCATCCTAAATCCCGTCTTCAAAATGACCTCTGTGGGTCGTAGAGGCTGTATTCAGTCCAAGTTTGGTCCCCGTCGCCCTTGCTGACTACCCCTATGATCTGAGGTCCCACTGGCCACTGGCTCCACATCTAACTAGGCATGAGCTGATTAGCTAAATGCAGCTAGCTACCGCCAAGGATAGCTAGCAAAGAGCAGCAGTTGTTGAAAACTCTGCTGCTTATTATGTTTTTTGAGCGACCGTCGAAGGGGGATTGTGTTGACATGAAGTTGAAACATTTGTTATATGCAACCTAGCATGCTAACTTCAGTTGATATCTGCAACACAATACATAGATGTCTTTGAAGTAACGGTTGAACTCTCATTTCTTCACATTCTGATGATATTTTTTGTTGTTTATTGAATGTTTTAAACACAAATTCTTACACATTGCACCTTTAAATGACATTATTTCAACACGAAACAGGTCCTTAAATGTTACATGTGAACTAGATGTCTTAAAAATGTTTATTTTTCAACCTAATTTGACCTGCACATGACAAAACCTATGCTTACTGAAAAGATTCAACCTCCAGTGAGAAAATGAGCAGATATATCCAGAAATATGAGCATTTATTGTTTGAATTTTGCTGTAAAAAGTAGCAATGTAAAGGCAAAAGGGCGTAGAATTAAATTAATTTGAGACATGAAAAGCGTAGCTTTTGACTTTGTAGCTTTCACTTTGAGCTGATGCTCTTTCCCTGCTAATCGATGTCTGTCTGGAAGAAATCCAGCTCTCTCTCTCTCTCTCTCACTCACACACACACACACACACACACACACACACACACACACACACACACACACACACCTTTAAAAAGCCTTCGATATCATTAGCTGTCATGTTTCACGGTGGGTAACACAACGGTGCGCGGGGATACACAGCTCACCGCCGAGTCTAGAGGGTATATGTGTGTTTGTGCGAGCGTGCGCACACAAACAAGGATGCATGGTGAGTGTGTGAGTGGATTACACCGGGTTCACAGTGTGTATGGGGGAAGCGTGGCAACAACTTGGCTCCATAATGGGATTTCTCAGTACTCCTACTCTGCACACACACACACACACACACACACACACACACACACACACACACACACACACACACACACACACACAGACACACACACAAATACACTGATCTCACCCCAAACAAGCAGGTTAGCAGTAACAAAGCAGAGCACATATCCTATCTTAGCAGTAAGAGGTAAGCTGCAGCAGAGCTCCAGCTCACTTAAAGACACATATCCCCTCACCTCTCCCTCTCACAAAAGCCAGGGAAGAAGGATGGGTGAGGGAGAGAGGGAGAGGGAGAGTGTGGAGGGATCAGCTACATTAGACAGGGATAAGGGATGCTGTAGTAAAGCTGGATGAGGGTGAGGAGTGAAGCTGCTGTACAGTGCCGACTTAGAAACAGCAAGAAATGTGTAAAATGGAATTTATGACTAAATTTGACTTTAACAGTGATAATTTAACAGGATTCGTGTGTATGCTGACGTCTTTGGTGCTAAGTGATCTTCCACAGATTGGCTGTCTGTCAAACAGTGTGGGCATAACATCATGTTCCTATATGTTTTATATAAGTCCACAAGATCTGTGACGCGGATTTTGTTTGAAAAAAAATGCCTCGGTCGCCTGAAGTGCAAGAGGAAGTATTGATAATAGATAATAGACAAAATAAGCTTCCTCTACGACATATTTAAGATTATATATTTTTAATATTGTTTTTTTCATTGCTTATGAGGATAAAAACGCTTGAGAGAGAATCATTCCCATAAAAGAAATGTGACTTAAAGGTGCTATTTGTAAGGAAAGTTGATTTCGTATGGACTTGGGATGCTTTGGGATGGCGACCCGACCCGTCCTCCAGTCCCAAAGCGTTATTGGCCAATTGGGAATGAGACTAATAATCTAAACTAAAAATCTTAAGAATAGTGGATCTTGGTTGTGGAATTGTAACAATTAGACGATGAAGTGATGAAAGAAGGAACTAATTAACAAACTTTGTAACTAGCAGATGAAAACTGATTGTAAATCCTGAGGGGGGACAGACTGGTGTACTTGTTTAATTCAAATCAATCTTCTGATTATTAATTTATCGTTTCGAAATGAGACACCTTGGGTTTTTTAACGGAAGACAAATGAGATCTCAGTTAAGATTATTAAAACTGGGATTGTAACACTAGTCTTGTCACAAAACCCTGCTGGTTTCTGCTCTAGAGAGGATATTATTTGATCATTAACATTTCACAAGACTTCTGTTAATTTTTCAGTAATTTTAGCTCAATTAGCTCCGGGAACAGAGCTCTCTTTCTCCTTCGCTCACCGAAAACCAAGTTTGTGTTTTGCAACGTTAATTTGAGGAGAAGCAGTGATCACATTTGTGTACTTAATCCAAAAATGTTTATTTTATTGATGTTTTTAGGTTGAAAATCCTCCATGCGACACCTTTAAATGTCTGGGAATGTGTGTGAACACAAAAGTTTGACTCCGGCGGAGGAGGAGGAATCTCTGGAATAATTCTGCGGTGAGGTCTAACCAACCACGGGCCATCTAGGGACGGGCGAGTGCTGCTCTCGGCGTTTAGCGAGCTTTAAAAACCACATCATTAGCCCTCGCCGTCCTCCTCCTCCTCCTCCATCTCCTCCTCCTCTTCCCAGGTGTGGTGGAGAGCCAGGTGCATCTCTCTCCCCTCTTTGTCTTTTTTGTCCCTCTCAACACACAACACGGTAGCACCTGGAGGGAATTCAGCCAAACTATCATTGTGAATAGCGCGAGAAATTACACACACTTTTGCTCTTGGAGGGCGAGAAAGCGAATAAACACCTGAGCATAAATGTGAAAATGTGTTTTCCTGCTTTGTAATTCCACCTGAAAACAGAGCCTCCCTTCAAGCGTGGCCCCCCAAGATAGTTTTGTCCCTCACCCTGCAATTTCAGCTGGTCTTCCCATCCAATGTGACTCCGTGGAAAAAAGCAGCGAAGGGTAAACATTGCGTATATGAATCTGTTTAGATCGAGTTCAATCGACGGCGCCTTTTCGAGACGAATGTTTCTCTTTGAGCCTCGAGAAGCATTGAGAGGTGAGAACTCGGCGTTCAGAGGAGCAAAACAGAGAAACAAACTTCTTTCAATCTTTATCTCCTGCTCCCCCCTCGGCTCATCCCTCCCCTGCCTCCCACTCTTAACTAATAACTCCAACAGGGCCGCCGTCCAGTTTTTCTTCTTTTTTGACTTTCCTCCCACAGAGCAAGAGGAAAAGTAAGCAAAGAAATTCTCCGGGCTCAGCAGCGGGGGAAGACAACTGTCCCCCTATCCTTGGGGCTGCAGACGGCCAAATAAAATAGCAAGTGCTGCACCAGGAAATGGCTAGCCAAACACACAGGAGCATGAATCCAGGGTTGGCAGAGGGGAAGGATTTCTCCATGCAGTCCCCAGGCGTCCTGCGTGACTATAGAGGCCTTTTTGTGCTGAGAGGACATCTCCCGAATGGGTTTAACAGTAATCTGAAACAGGGGTCGTCACGAAACGCAATCTATTCTAGATGTTACAGCTAATCTATAATGATCATGGCACTAATGCTGCCATAATAACAGGAACACTTGGCAACACGGTGGACTAAATTTAGAGTTCAGGGCCAAAGAACGAGTGATGAACGTCACTGAATACTGAGAAGGAGCTTCTGAATAACTAATTGCAAACTCTGCTGTCTGCTGGTTTGTCATCGGTTGGTTTTTGGTTTGATTCCCAGGAAATAAAGTTTGATGATGCTTTACGTGACTGCAGGGGACATAACATTTGTGAGTAATGGTAAGATGACCATGAAGTAATGAACGAAACACCTGGAAGCACAACTTTAGGGTCCAGTTTGTGAGAAACGTAGGTTTTTGACGAGTTCGGAAACCCAAAGCGTCTTGGAAATGAGAGTCAAGAATCAACTTTTCTTACAAATTAGACCTCTAAGACACAAATAGTGACTAAAGTGAGTCGTTATGTCAAGGCACCACGCAGCTGAAGAGTAAATCCTTGAGGAAGTGGTCAATAGTTGCCAATGCAGAGTTATTCAGGAACTGGAGACAAGGGATCTCCTAATCATCAGTTCTGGTTGTGCAACATAAAAAAGTATACAACGACATAGGCACTTTGAAAAGTAGAGAGCTTCATTTTAGTAACTTTCAGGTCTGGATAAGTGTGGAAAAGGGTAAAGAAAGTATAAAAAATATACGTTTATAATAAGACTCGTGACTCCTCTTGTGTTTCCCAAAATATACAACTAAGAATTTCTAAAGTAAATTCAGCAGTATCTGCAAATTACCTCGATACATAGCATCACAAGTAACTGGATATTGAGCCCAACTTTACATTTATGAGTTATTCGGTGACGTAGTTATCAGAAAAGTAAACGGACCAACTTAAATACCTTTATGGCCGCGTTCATCAACATTTTCATGGTTTGGTGTTGAGCTATAGAGCGTGGCTACAATCTTCTAGCAGTTATTTTGCAACATAACAACATATAGTGTCAGAATGTAACAGTTGGGCTGTAAGACCATCATGTGATCTGTACTCAGATGTTAAATATGGTCTGAAAAATCTGACGAGAGAGAAATTTAGGTGTGGAAAAAGTCTAGACATTTTGAAATAGAAGATGTGAAGCAACCCTGATGTGCATTAGTGGTAAACTTTCACCAATAAAGTCTTATGAACAATCCAACCTTTCAACATGTCCCATTAAATTAGAATATCCTACTTGTTAACACTTAAAATCGGTCCCTTGTCAACATCAACAACATGCTGATTTGACGTCACATTGAGGAAATACTTTTAACATCCTTTACAGATCACGATGCATAAACTGGACCTGTTCCTGCATGTGTTGATCCAGCAGCCGGTGTTAAACAGATGAATCTCTAACTTGACATTATCCTGAGTTTTAAATGAGGTCTTCAACAATCAAACGATGCTGCTTTTCCCTCAAAACAGCAATGAACCACAACACAAAGATTTTAGTTATCACACGCTGCTGCACAACAAAACACAGTCTAACGATTGTGTGTTAATTTATCTGCCTGAGCAGTAAATCCACATCACATATCTCTGGATATTCCTCTGACATCCTCTTCAAACTCCCTCCCTCCCTCCTCCTCATCTCACCCGTCACCCGTCTCCCTCACCTTCCCTCACCTCCGTAAAAACGCGAGAGAGGGGCGCCTCTGTCCAAGAATTGTGCCTGTTTGCGCAGCCGACCACAGAGGAGGGAAGCCAAAGATTACTGCAGCCACCGTGGAAATGCTAGAAGTGGGTGGCAATCGCTGGGGAGAGCGGAGGTTAGCGAGGACAGAAAATACTTACTGTATGCATGGATGTGCTATAAACGAAGCTCTGTGCCAGTTCTGGTACTGAATGTTCCTGTTGGATTTGATGTGTGTTCCTCATCCAGAGAATTGTATACGCCTGAATAAATAATATATACAGTAACTGTGCATGTGGTTGTGATTGAAGCTGATACAAAAACTTACTTTGTATGAATATTAATCACGCTCTGACTAATTTAGTTCAGGAGTTGAACTCAGGGCAGTGATTTTTTTTACTTCTCGAGGTGAAAAAGTTGCTTATTTCACAGTTTATACATTAAGATTTTGTATTTTTAATGTTAAAGCACATCATTCTGCAAATTTCAACACACAATCTGCCATTTTTTTTGGAAGTAGGGGGGTAGTTTGTGTTCCCTTCTGTCTTTTCTGTGCAAATAAACTAAAAGAGTGCCCCGTAGCCAGACCGTGAACGGGGCCCCCGATATCGATTTTGGTGCTCCTGGAGGCTTCGAGGTCACGAGAGGTGCTCGTCTGTGCGGCGCAGCAAGTTGGGAAGTGTGGGGAGTGACTGGCGCATTAGTTAGTGGAATTATGTGGATCACGGCTGCAACAGCTAGAGGTGCAAACGCTCACCGGCAGGATTAGATAATGCTATTATCAGTATGATAGTAGCATTAGAAAGGAGCATTAGCATGGATAATTCCACGGATTCAGCAGCAGAGAATCGCCATAAAATCATTGCATTATACCCAAAGAGATGAGATCCAGATATAGAAAAAGGCACTCGGAAGAATCAAAACTTGACGGTAAATCTTCGAATTAGAAGTCATCACGTTTTCGTGTCTTGTTGGGTAAACAGGTATTTAACGAGGGATGATCAAACACGTCTTTTCTCACACGGCAGCAACAAGACAACACTCTCCCCGTCGATGCAGCTCCCATTAATCCACCACATTTTCTTTTGTTGTTTCGATCTTTAAGGGAACAGCTGGAATACAAAACACAAGCTGAAGATGGTGTTTTCTTTGACTCTATAGGTGTTGGTATATTTGATATATATGGGCGAACACATGAACCGAGCTGTGTGGGTGCAGCCTCGTTCACCGTCATCATGGGAATGTAAATGGGCTACATTTCACATATTAGTCACCTTAAACCTAAATATCCTTCTCTGTCCTCCCTTCCCTTTAGAGAGTGTAATGAATAACAGATTTCAGGCCTGGATTCAGCTCAAAGTGTCTCACATCCTCTCAGAGTGTCTTTAACACAGGCTGACAATAACAATCCTTGATATGTTTTTGTTCGAAATGCATTTAAACTGCAACAAAAACTGAATGAAGGATCGAAATGTTGGCATTACGTTAAATCTGTGCCTTTTATACGCATCATAACATTTCGACAACATGTGTCACATGAGCTGAGGGTGGAGGGGACGTGGTGTCGTGACAGTTGTTCGAGATCACCGTCCGCTTCCTTAGATTCCTCCTTTAACCGAGGATCATGTTAGCGTGAAGTCTGGACATTTTGCATTCGTCTTGGTGGCAACAAAACCAGATATTTAAAGCAAAAATATGATCTTTTCCTGACCCTAACTAACTGTTTTTAGTGCCTAAGCCTAACCAGAGCACAAACACAGCCTTGCTACAATATAAAATTAACATTTTAGCATATCCTTACTTTGTAGAAGCGTACAATGCCAACTGGTTGAGACCATTTGGATACGACCACTCACTCCCCAACTCAACCGTCAAAAATCCTGTAATTGTATTGCCGGTTGAGATATTTTGCTGCTGTCTTTGTGGAAAATTAGACATTTTTAACAAGACGTCAGGACATCTTACCCATGTTTGTGGTGACAAAACCAGATATTTTTCGCGAGATGTCGCCAAAACATGCTCTTTTCCTGATCCTAACCAAGTGGTTTTCGTGCCTAAACCTAACCAGGCCTTAAGCACAGCAGTGAAAATTGAGTTTCAACACATCCTTGCTTTGTAGAAACGTGCAACGCCAACATCTCTAGTGGCTTTCACAGTAATTTGGCGATGACATCCCGGGACAAATCGCTGGGTACACAAGAAGTGACGGGTTTTATGTTTCCAATGGCAACAAAACTGGTTTCTTTGGAATAAAAAGAGCATTCTCAGTCTCTTTTTAGTGAGCCAGATCATTAAAGATGATCCAAATGGCTCTTCATTTAGTAGCATTTCTGGCTTTTATAAGTTAAGTTTAACAATGTGTTTGGCATGAAAACCTTTAATAATATAAAAAAAAAACATCAAACACGATTGATAACCTCCTTTTCCTCCTCTTCTACTCGATCACTACCAAACAGATGAGAAGCACCACGTTAACCAGCCTTTATCCAGACTCACCTGCACAATTAATCCCTCGGAAAAGAAACAGGTGGCTGTAATATTGTGTTTTTCCCCTTTTCCACATGGCACCTCTCACTCTTGCAGAACTTGTGCGAAGGTGGAATGCTAACCATGTTGGTGTGGGAGGTCTGTTCAGCCCGCTACAGTAGCAGGAGGTTGTACACACACACATTCACACAGCTGCTGCTGATGCTGCTGCTGCTGCCACGGCGCACATGGCAGGAGATGTGTGTATAAATAGTATGCCACTATTTTGTCTTTACATATTTAGCTGTTGGATATTTTAATGCAAATTAATGTGGTGGGATTGGAGAGGGGTGTTTTTGTTGACTGGAATTAGTGTTGTGAGGGAGCTTTCTTCTCCATTCTTTCCTTTTCTTTCTCCGCTCTCCAAATTACAGCTATTAAGACAAGACTGGTGCGAGCCAAACACGGCGCTCCACTTAATGTGATTTCCCCCCGCGCTGAGAAAGGGAATAAGAGGCAATGATTCATGGGAGCCCTACGAAAAAAAAAAAAAAAGAAGCTGGAGAGACGGGAAGATGTCCACCTCCGACATGTGCTCAACACAAACACTGGGCTTGTTTAAGTGTGTAATTTGCGTGTGTGTGTGTGTGTGTGTGTGTGTGCGATTACGGCGTGCACGCGAGTATTTTGTGTGCGGATGAGCTTAAAATGAACATTATGATTTATGACATCCTGTATTTAAGTCTGGCTAGTCCTCACATTAGCACAACAGTAATCTAATGAATAGACTGCCTTAGAAAGAAACATGCAAATGCCCGCTGCCTATTTCCAGAATTTCGGGCTCCAGAGCCAGAAACTGTGCTCCCCTCATCTTGATGTGGCTTTTATAGTGTTTCTGCAAAATGATCTCCCTCGCAGCTCCCCTCCCTCCCAAAACGCCACACAACCGAGGAGTAATGTGACAGCAGCACGCCGCCTTTTTTCTTCAACGTCTTACCATGCCAGCTTTCAACACCCCGCCATTGGCAGAATTGGGTTTGACAGCTCTCGTCGAGGCCTGGCGATTGGCCGGGCTCCAGGGACGTTGTACCAGAAGAGACGGACAGGAAAACAAAGAGAAACTCGAGCAGGGGTGCGGTCAAGCCGGCCTCGACCCCTAGATCTCATTTCATCGGCTTAAACAGCCATGTTTAGGGGACCGCCGAGATAAGGCGACGAGGGCCATCTGAAGGAGTCCGGCGCTGAAAAGTGAACGTGTGAGCGCTGACAGCGACACAGACCCCGTGGAAAGACACTTAACACCACAGCCAGGACCGCAGTAGATTGGAGATACTGTAAACCAGCAGGCAGAGAAAGGCCTTCACTCGACAGCTTTGTCTGATTCACAAGATACTGTTGTGCTGAGGGTGAAATGTAGCGTGGTTTCTCCTTGTAAAAAAAAAAAAAGTGCTACTTTTTAAATAAATCCACATTAAAACACCAGGAAGAAGAAGTCAAATCTGAGTTTTAGCAGCCGATACAGCATCTGAATCCCAGGGCCGAGCAGGCTGGCCCGCCCCATAGATCAAGGCTTAATGTAGCCTGCGGTGCCGGCAGGATGGCCGAGACAAATGACAGTTCAGCGAGGTGGGGTCCCTGGGCAGAGCTCGGCCTGGCCTCTGGCGCTGTACTGGGGCTGAGTTGCGAGCTGGAGCCTGCAGGACGGAGGGCCCATGCAGGGAGGGTGGAAGAGAGAGCGCGGGGCTGGGAGGGCTCGCTCGCCTCGCTAATGGGTCCCAAGACAACCAGGCTTGACCTCACGGGCCCAGTGCATTCATTACCAGCTGGTTAGCAGCTAGTGCTAGCTCGGCTAGTTAACTGCAGTTAGAGGTTAAAGCTTGCTTAACGGGGCCACATGAAGACCTCTGTCAGCTGCACCGGAGTGTTTGCTTTAATAGCTGCAGTAGCAACGTAGAAGAATAGTCAATGATAACAGATAACATTGTATGCTAACAGAGAAGTGTTTATTTTGGGTATTAGCATGTTTTAACCTAAACATGGCGTCATTGCAGGGCCGGGCAACGATTAGTGTCCTGTTAGCATAAGAAAAGGCCAGTTCATTTCATCAAGGCAGCAATTGGGGTAGGATAGAGTGGATAAAAAAACAGTCTCTAAGCTATAACAGGCAACTTGAACTGTTTCACTACTTCAGATGTTTTAAAAAGTCGGCAATACGTAGGCTATATCACTGTCAATCCATAGAGTGCAGCAGGAAGGAGTCCTAGCCGGGAATAAGTTAGCATGTTTGTCTTAAAGTCAATGGGTTTGTCGAATGGGTTTTCAGTTAAATGCCTGAAATAAGGTCTGTGGTTAACACAAGCTTCAGATATTTTCCTGTCTTGTTCTATGACATAAAATAAGTCAGTAAATACCCCTCGTTTTAAATTAAAAAGCGTTTACATGTCTTAAAAACGGCGGTTGCTAACAAGGGGCTCAATAAGACTACAGAGGTTGTCGTTTGTAGCCTAACAATAGCATTTACGCTTCAAAGATAATTAAAGTGGTGTTCATCTGTGAAGTATCACAGGCTTGTGTTTACCACAGAGCTTTTTTTCTGCAGTAATCCAAAATCCAACTCCTGTCTCTCCTGAATGTTAGCTGACTATCTAGCTTCCTGAGCATTAGTTAGCAAAAGTTAAGGTTTGAAACACCACTTTATAGATAGTAGCTTCAATGATTGTGTGATTATTTTGGGGGATTATCATGTTTTACCTTAAAAACTCATGATATCCAGCCACGTTTTGTCTAAACACAACCTTAATGTTAGCTTAATGTTCATGAAACTCTGCACCAGGCATCTAAAAAGCCTTTCACATCATCAGCGCTCAGGTTTGTAAACATCAGATAGCTTCGATGAGGAGCTGGAACTAGCTGATACAGAAATCATACGATGCTGTGGAACGGGTCGATTTCAACGACCTTGTAGACACACGGGGAAAACTCCAGCATGGATTACCGGACGGTGGAGGCTCATTCTCGACCGCAGGTTTACGATCAAGGAGTTGAAAACAAGCATTCTCCGAGAAGAGATAGATTTCACTACTCAACAGCAGAAGTTGTCGGCCGATAACCTCCTTTTTGGACTTCAGTCTGAACTTGACCCTCGCATGTAGTTTGATAAAAAACTTCTCCAGGACCACTCCTGCCTCGTTACGCCTCCTCTCATCTGAGTAAAGTCATGTCCATGCCTCCCCATTCCCAGCGAGCGCACAGCTCGGGCCGAAATAACCCCCTTCTGGAAGTCTCCTCATCGCTATGCAGCTATCATTTCGCTCCAAAAGATGTCCGCCCGCCCTGCAGCAGCAACCCACAGCGCCTGTGAACTCTGCATACATTATCTCGCCTCCCTCCGCTGGGCGCTGTGCTTTATGCGGGGAAACTGGCCCCATTTATCAGCATCCTCTGCATCCCCCCCCCCCCAACAGCCTGGCAGGGCACCTGCTGCTAGTCTAACTAAAGCCTGGCCGCGGCCTTATCGCTCCTGCAGATCACAAGGCGGCGGGGATGTAGATTGGCTAAATCTGCGGCTAAAACAAACAAACAAACAAACAAACAGAGAGCTCGTCCCTTATTTCCTTCGCTGCGTTCTCTCCCATCAGATTCGCCAACACATCTGAAGGTGAAAGTTTTAAGGGATGGATTACGGGCGTCTTTTTTGAAAACAGCGTTAAACTGGGGCACGGGCGTCTGGCACACTCCCCCCACCCCCCCACCACCTCCTCCTCGGTGCCGGGCCTAATGATTTCTAATGCTGCTAAACATTACGGCGCCGTGAAAGCCCCGCTTTTCACTGGGGACGCGGCCGCAAATCTCCCATCGCATGTTCCCTTTGTTGATTTTTGTGAGACAACAACACGGCAACGCTTATCTCCATTACAGACCAGCACCACGGGGAGCTTTCCCAAAGCCTTTCACCCAACGCCTTATTAGCAGCTATTCCCTTCTGTCTCCCTCATCCTCCAACTGGGAGCAGATAGAAAGCAGAGCGAGAGCGAGAGGAGAGAGAGAGGGAGAGCATTATCCCGCCGTCTCTTCTTCCGATTCACCACGAAAACCCCCTCGCTATTCACACGCCATTGGGCCTTGGATGGCCTTCGCTTTCCCCGTCTAACTCGCTCTCCCCTTCCCTTCTTTCACAGTCTTAGCCCTGAATCACACTAAGAGGAAGAGAAAAGGAAGCATTTCCAGTTTATTTATAAGCCCATACAAAAGGGGCTTGGCTGTTCATTTCAGAGCCTGTAAGAAGATGAAGCTCTTTTGTGAAGTCTTGTTGTGGAAAACAAAAAAAAAAGGGGGATAAAGCTGCTGATAGCTTCATATTAGTGACTCAATGATATAAAGTAAGAGATAAACGTTGTGTAGGAGCACGAGTTTCCTCCTCTTTCCTTACTCTTGCATTTTTTTTGGGTTTGCGACGATAAGGATCTGCTTTTTTCCCCGATTCCTGCAGCCCTCAGCTGGTCTCCCCCCTTCCTTGTTTGTTTAGCGTGTGTTTATTTGTTTCTCTGTAGTCCTGGGATTAATTATCATAACCATATGCCTGGCTAATACATCTCTCTCCAAGCCAATCGTGTGGCAGCCTGCTACTCCTCCATTTTAATTACAGCTAACGTCGTTAGCCTGATTTTGTTTTTTTTTTTGTTTTTTTCTTCGCAGTTCCCTGCTTTATTTTCTGAATTCATAATTCAAAAAATGTGGGTCTGGGAAATAATTAAAAAGTAGCTGGCGACAGTCTAGCACACGCCGGGAGAAGTTGTTCACACGTCTGACACGGGAGCGGCATGAATTCAAAAGGAGGAGCTGCGTTAGCTTTTAGCGCAAAAAAAGCGGTCCGATCTTGTAGCCTCATGTTTCACACCAGAGAGGAAAACATACAACTTTTTCCCCTTTTAGGTGTGAATATGTTGATTATGTTGAAGGTGAAGTGCCGCTAATGCATCCGTGAAGAAGAAGAAGAAGGAGAAGAAGAAGAAGAAGAAGTGGTGTCGTGGGTTCAGCGTCGGCTCATATTTTACCAGCTTGGCTCACGGCCAGACAAGTTTAGTCTGGGTGTTTTCGGCGGGAGCGCATAATGACTGCTGAGTCAATCAGCGCGAGCCGAGGGTGGTGTTAGGTCAAAGTCGCGGCGTAGTCTTTCGCACTGACGTCATCACGTGACGCCGTTAGGTGTCGCATGGCGTGTGATGACACCTAAAAAAACACAGGCATCTCGCTGGAATCCGCTCTTTAAGCATTCAGCTCTGTTTCGCAGGTAATGACACGCTCGCCCCCTCTGTTTTCAGGCCTTATTTCAATAAGAAATCATCCATTATTTAGCTCCCAACCTCTCCTGCCCTGTCCCCTCCTCCTCCCTCCTCTCCTTTCCCAGCCTCCCCTCGGATCGTGGGGCACCCCGCTGGTTCTCACTTCAAGGACGAACGTGGCGGAGAGGAGAGGAGTCGACCCAGTCACCAGACAAGCTCTCAGAAGAGGAGGATGGGATGGGAGGGAGGAAGAGCAGCGCCACGCACACACTCGCCGAGCCCCTCAGAAGAAATGTGAAAAATGTGTGACCCAAATATACATTTGCTTTGTACTCTGGTTCAAAGTTTCCTGTCCTCTCTACCAAACATTCAAGGAGAAGGAGAAAAAAAAAAAACACAACAATGAATAAATCATACAGCAACCGAAACCTACTGTAGCACCGTTCCTGAAGAGAGAGAGAGAGCCAGAGAGACAGAGCGAGAGACTAAAAAGAGGGAGTTGAAAGTGAAACGGAAAAAAGAGCAAACACCTCTTTGGTCTTTTGATGGCGCTCTCTTATGGAACATGGTATTTCTTGATTCACTCTTAAATCCATCATCAGTCAGGCTAATAATTCGACGTAAGTGCCGCTGTGAAGCAATAGATCACATACGCCAGGCGCCGTCCCCTGTGAGCACTCAAATTACGGGAGCCAAACAGTGGGAGAGCCTATTAACCAACTTCAAGACTCTGATTCAAAGAGCCACTTTTATTGCTATAACGTCGCAAATTAACATTACTTTTGATAGTGTAGGGCCGCGAGTATTCAGCTGAAACGTTGAAAGTAGAGACTCCTTTTTTGTTTGTACAGTAGAAATGTATAATCCTGTTAGTCTTGGCAGTCGTTCTCGAGCTATTCTCAAGGCTGCTGGTGACATAATAAATGTCCTTTTTTCAAAATC
The DNA here is from genome assembly GCF_040436345.1 of Pagrus major. Lineage (NCBI taxonomy): Eukaryota > Metazoa > Chordata > Actinopteri > Spariformes > Sparidae > Pagrus > Pagrus major. The sequence goes on from NC_133238.1 coordinate 18,898,325, forward strand.
CAGGCTTATAAAGACATTTAACAACTTTATTTTCATGTTATGTCAAAATGTGCGTGCCGAACAGGGCCGTAGCTCTGATTTTAAGAAGTACTTGGGCCATGAATCCAAGCAAGCCCCCCCACACCCACCCCAGAGAAAATATGATGATTGTTTTAATTTCTTCAGGTTACCATTACTGTTTTTGGTCATGAGGGCTGCAACCAGCAGGTATTGTCACTTTTAAATGAAATAAAATGTCAAACAATGTCGAAAAACGCTTTTTTTGTCCAACCAACAGTCCCAAACCCCAAAACTCTTCATATACTGTCATCAAAGACAAAGTGAAGCAGCAAATCCTCACATTTAAGAAGCTGGAAGCAGGAAATGTTTGACATTTTTGCTTGTAAATTGATTGAAACGATGAATCTATTATCAAAACAGTTGGCAACTGATTTTTCTGCGACTCAACTAATCGATTAACTCAGTTTTTGTCTCCATCGTCGGCTCTTTGGCACCTGAATGCTCTGCTATGCTCACTGGCTAATCGCTAACTTTGTCAGCGCACTGTTTGGTGTTTTTTTGGCTGAAAACAGCAGCTGGAAACAAAGTTGATCACAGCGGTGAGAGAAACATTGCAGGCTGTAAAACCAAAACAATGAGCTGAAAGATGCTAAAATGCTTCTTAAAGCTGCAGAGTCAGGTTTAAACCAACAGGAGGTCATTATTTGAAAACAAAAGACGTAGCTTGACATCGTGAAGTTATGTTTTGTCACGTTTGTCGGCTTCCTTCCTCTTTCTCCGGCCAATTATCTGATGTTTCGGCAACTGGCAACTGAATGAATCACACCTTTACCTGTAGTAAAATTAGATTTCTCTCAACATTGTTGGATAATGCATGTGCACATATCACTACATATATGACTTAAGTCAGTGGTTTTTTTTACATTTTATAGCAGAAATGTTACAAATTATATCTTTAAATTCAAGAGAAAACACATCAAGCTTTAAAATATCCTCCTTTTCACTAATTGTAGAGTGTAAACTTCACTCGTGGTGCCATTACAACACTACACCCCTGGTACCAAACATTTATAGCTCTGCATGTTTACTCTCACTCCTTCTGTGGTGGAGTTGCACCTGTCACGCTGTATATGACAACATTAACCAGGTGTGGTGGCGCCTGACGCTCCCTCGCCACGCGACATACATCAGATTGCGCGTGACGGCTCTGAAGCGCGGGGAGACCCACCAGAGAAGCTGTCAGGCGGCGGGGCCGGATCCCACTTAGCGGATCCCATCCCCGTCTCAGAACTGAAAACAGCCTGAGCAGGCGCCTCCAAATGAAGGCTATCATCAGAGCCCGCGGTGGGGCCGCGACACAAAAAGTCATCGCTCCGTCTATCACAAGAGAAAGCTGCTAATGATGATGTTTTTCTTCAAGTGCACAAACATCAAGTCCGGTGAGGGTTTTATGAGCTGTGTGTGCATCTTGACAGAAACGTCTTCCTGCATTACACTTCTGCGGCGGCGAGATGTAATAATTTCCCTTGAAAACTGGGGCTAGACGCACGCTTCCTAATGATGGAATCTTTTGATGTTTAAATTAGGATATCACACGCGAGGAGCTATCCTCTCAGGGCCGCACCTTCTTATGACAAGATTAGCAGCAAAGCAAAGCCATTACTGTGGTTTATTTCTGCCCCAGCCAACTCCCAGACTCAGGCACAGAGGTAGGCAGCCATCCAGAGAGAGAGAGAGAGAGAGATGGATGGTGGAGACGGAGGGAGGGAGGGATAGTCAAAAAAAAAAAAAAAGAAGAACCCAGAAAAAGAGGGAAAAACTAATGGGGTACACACTCTTTATAGATCCCATCCCAAACACTTATTTATAGATCATCATATAAACCTCGACTTCATATTTCTGTCAGCCTGTCACGATGTCAGCCATGTCAACTTTTACATATTTTGCTGTCTCTGCTGTCAACACACTGTACAGCGATAAGAATTAATAGCGCCGTAATGCTGACAAGCGCCGAGACGGACTGGTTGCAACATTTACTGACTCGGCTGAGCGTCCCACGAGAGCCTCGGGTAGCCTGTTTATAGGACAAGAAAGAAGAAGCCGGAGAGTGAGATTGACTGACAATGATCACATTTTATAAAAAGATATAAAGACGACACCCCACTGTGGAGCATTTGCATGAGTGATGACATTATTTTCAGTCCAACTTTTTGGGGGTTTGATGGCTGGATGTACACGATCAGGTGAGTGTAGATATCCCAGAGCCTGTACTGGGAGATCAACCAGGAGAGAGTCACTGTTGTAACCCTGGTTCTTTGAAATATGAGGTTAAAATGAACAGGGTAGAGTTACAGTGTAGCCCAAAAGTAGCTTTGCATTGATGCTGAAGCCCGAGACCACTGTTCAAGACTGTGTTTCAACATTTAGAAATGAGAAAACAACGGATAATTTTTACACAGACGTTTTCTAGCCGTGGCCGTGACAACAGAACCAGGTATTTTAAGCCAAAACATTATCTTTTCCCAACACTAACCAAGTAGTTTTGGTGCCTTAACCGAACATGACCAGAAGTTTCAACATATCCGTGGTTTGAAGAAACATTGATACAATAAAACATGTAATTTCCTGTCCGTTTTCCTCCTCTCCACATCACCACATGAACTCGGTAATCGCCAGACCGGACCACCTCTTTAACGAGTTCTCTGTCCTGATTGGACGAAAAATACCACTAGAGTATAAAGTATATGATATTTAATGTACGTAAGTATTAAAAGAGCAAGTAAAAATGTATGTGTAAACTGTATACTATGGGATGACTGATAATCGGCCTGGTTGATTATTGGATCCGATATTCAGATTTTCTTGATTATCAGAATCTGTTTTTTTTTTATACAGCTGACAATAAAAGTAATTTAAAGGTATGTTTGCAGCATTTAATCTGCAAAGTAACTAGCAGTAAATAGTAACTAAAGATATCATATGAATTTAATGGGTAAAAAGTACAATATACGCCTAAAAAATGGAGTAGAGTGGAAGTATGAAGTTGCAGAAAGTGGAAATGTTTAAGTACAAGAAAGTCAAATTGAGTTACTTTCCATCATTGATCATACAACTAATATATATGATCACTGTGTGCCCGAAAATTAATGGAGGTATATGTGACACGCCAACCATCTCCATCAAACTGCAAAACCTGCAGCTTTACAGACGATGTTCTGTTTTAAGTTTATGATTTTGCCGTGTGCTAACGGTTAGTAATGTGGTCTGCAGCCTCAGGTTCAACAAGATGGCCACCAGAGCTGATTAACCAGTGGCCACTTGTCTTAAACCACACTGTGGTTTCACTGCAGCCCATAAACTCACACATGCACACACACACTCACACATAACAAGGCCGGTGTTCTTTGAAATGTTATCTCTCTGAACAGGGGACATTACCTGGGCTTTCATGGCGCCGAGTGGCTGCCGGGTAGGTAGAGCACTGAGAGCTCTCCACCACTCCACTCCGTTCTCTCCCCTCGCTTGCTCAGGCAGCCCGTTAGGACCATAAAGAGAGGGCCGGCAATGGCGGGTCCCCTCTGAGGCCCTTTTTCATGCTCTCAGGTTGAGTCACAAGGGCCCACTTCATCGCCGTTATCCAGGGATGGGAAATACATAGCTTCTCTTTAAAAACCCTGACCCGGCCTTTTAGTCCGGTGCGCCGGGGGCCGATTATCCTCACTCACCCTTTTAAAAAAGTCACATGAACACACGGGAACGCTCTCACTCGCGTGGAGATATAAGCACATTAGAGAGCGGCGCACATACACGCTTGCATACAGTTGGATACATCCGGCAAGTGGCTCGTGTTGGCAGAGGCTGCAGCCCCGACTCAGGGACAGATCTATATTTAAGAGGGAGATACAGTGAGCGGTTAACCTTGGAGTTGAGGTGACTTTGAGTGAGTCACAGAGGTGTGGGAGTTGCTTTTTTGTGGGTGCTGGATTTTCTCATGTTCTCAGCGAGTGAGTCAGCCGCTCGGTCTGTGAGCTGAGAACTAAAGGCTTCCTTTTGAAGATGACCTTGGGCTGAAGGTAAAACACGCTGAACGTTTCAAAGTTTTCACGCTCTGAAGCCCGGCCTCATATCTCACCACTGCAGCCAGTCCGGACTCGCCTGCGACAGGTTGAACCAAACCGCCTGAATTTGAAAATTCAAGCGCAGATAAACAAACAAGCGACTCATCAAAGTGGGGTTTCGCCCCCAGCTATGTTTACTCATTAGCTCGCCACGTCCACTGCCTTGTGAGATGAAAGATGATGCCAAGGACTGATAATGAAAGACAATGCAGTTAACTGTAACAAACAGCGAGCGCAAACCCCACTGGGAGACGCTCCTCTCGTCCATGTAGCCTGGACGGGTGGTGTCTGCGCTCTGGTTTATTATTAAAACACAATTACTCAGACTTTCAGATGGGATTTGGTGGGAGGGCTGGAGGAGATCAACTGCTCTACGACCGGTTTGTACCAGTTCGGATTGTGATTTATCCTTCCAAGCTGGGAATGACAGTATTTGGGATATGGGAAAGTAGGATTTGTTTTTCAAACATGGAAAATTCTCAAATTGAAGCATTTATTTAACGTTTTCTGATCCGTTCCCATCATATCTTGTGCTCGAAGCTGCCACTTCCTCCTTCGTTATCCGTTGGCCTGATCAATTAAGGATAATTAAATTACTCAACATTTATCCAAACCATGTAGTTCTGTCATAATCCTGCTGATCTAATCTCTATCAGCAGATATCTATGAGTAAAGAAACTGTAAGCAAGAGACTAGTGAGTATTACTGACCAATCATGTGTGAACAGGCTTTGGCATCGGGTATCCACAACCGGTTATTACGCGCTGTGACGTTGCAGGTCAAAGTTCACCAAACTCCACGGGAAGCCAAGATGCAGATTTGCATCACTTCATGCACTCATGTAACGGACATGAGCGGGAGGCAAATGTTGATTTCATGTTTGAACGTGGCCTCAGCCAATCAGCGGCAGAGTTGGGCGGGTCTTGGCGAGAAGAGCAGAGCGCTAGGCAAACGATGATGGCTGATATTTCCAGGTTTTTGGCAGAGCAAACGCTAACCCGCACTTAAGGCTTTGGAAGCATTGGCTAAGTGGGCTAAGCAATAATAAGATGATGCTGGTTCCAGTTAAGAGACGCAAGGTATTGTAAGGGATTTGGAAGAAGGTGGACACTTTTAATATTTAAAGTCTTCTTGAGGCTCAGATGGTGTATCCATATCTGTACTAGTTTGTACAGCACTTGCAAAAGTCCCATTAAACTGCCCCGTTATGGATTTTGTTAATTTTGTTCCTGCATTCAAATAAATCAAAAGCAAATCGGGTTCCTCCGTCAAGAATCAATGAGTAAATAACCAAATGATATCTTCAAATTTGGTGATTATTTTCAGATAAACTCAACAATCACATGTTCCTTTATAGGTCGAGAGAAGTCTCCTGGTCTTTAAGTCCCTATATTTGCCTTTATAGTCGAGGTAATTTCACCACCTGTCTGTTTTTAGCTGTGTTTGTTTGTTATGCGAGTCTGTGCGGTTGTTTAAACACTGGCCCTTCCACTTGAGAATATACAGTATATGAAAATATATTTCTTGGGCAAGACAATTTAGCATCTGCTGCGCTGAGAAACACTAACTTCTCTGTTTACAAGCATGTTTTACAGCGGGGGCCTGCAGGGCGACGGGAGCAGCGCTCAACACAATTCCTCCTGTGTAGCTCAGTGCTGCTGGCTCGCTGCTGCTGCTGCCGCTGCTGTTATTAAGTCCACAGCCATGCCAAGCGTTTGTACACAATCCTCTGTTGTTTGGGCTGTGCGGCGCTAGGTAGCGTTAGCATCACCCCAGCAGCCGAGCCGAGGATAAAGCGTGTGTTTCAAGTGGAGGAATGCCAGTCAGCCAAGAATCCCTCTCTCTCTTTTTTTTTTTTTCTCTTCTCCCCCTGCAGCATCTCCAGCATCTAATCCATGACCACAGACATCCCCCTCATTACCGCCAAATTACATGCAAATTTCCCCAAATAAATGAGTTTTAAGTACTTGACAACCTGTCAGCCTCGGAATATTGAAACGTCCTGACGGCTAGATAAACAATCAACAATAATCACTCTATGCAAATTTGATATTTCCTGCACAATTACGAGAGGAAAAAACACCCTCTATAAATAACTGGACACACAAAGGCATCTGGCATTTGTTCAGGTTCTGAACAGATACGGATGCAAATGAAAGATTCTTTAGGATGTAATTGATTCAAACATCGCTGCGCCTCCTCTGCCTCCTTTTATTGTTCTTTTTTTTTCTCCCTGGCACTTGTTTTTTTTCTTTCTCCCTCTCTCTTTATCTCGCCGCTTTCAATATACACAGATAATGGCTGATGTAAATGAGTGAATGAGAGAAAAGGGGAGAAAGAAGGATGTGAATCACCCTTTTTTTTCCTCTTGTTTTGTCTTTTCGGGGCTGGAAGATGAGGGTAAAAAAAAAAAAGAAAACAGCGGGGCTCTTATGAAGTGGATTGGAGATGACGGTGGAATTGAATGCAGGCTGGGAAACGGCGAGCTCTGTCCGTTTGCTTGCGAAGGAGATTACTGTGCTCACCCTCCTCGCCGCTCCTCCACGGCACCCAGAGATTAAGACTGACAAGAACATATCAAGTCATTTCAGGACAAGCAGATCTCTCACTCTCATCTCTCCTCCCTGGGCCTTTTCTTCTCAAAACACTTTCTTCTCTCACTGCCTCGCTTTTCCTCCCTCCTCTCTTCTTCATTTGTCTGTCTCCCATCCACGCCGAGTTGCCTGGGAGGTTTCTCCGAGGTGTAATGTGTGACGAGCGCGACCCCGGTGACCACAAACGTCCAGGATCAGGACATCCATTAGCGCCAGCTAACAGCTCCATCCCTTGCCCGGCACTGACACCTCCCGCTGGGCCTCTCTATCTCTGACTCCACCCTCTTCTACTCATGGCCTCGGCCTGCTGCTCTCCAGGCTTCGGGTTCATGTTTTTTATCGCGGTGAAACACTCAGGTGTCAGGCGGAGACGGGCGGCTGCAGGAGACGCTGTCGTGGCTGACATCCAGAATCGAGGGGTTGGGCCGTAGTTACAGGTTTAACTGATTCTTGTCACTTCAGTGTGACTTATCGTCCGATCACAGCGGGGTGTTGAGATGACACGAAAAGTGCATTTAGCTGCTCAGACGTGAGTCGGTTGGGCTCGCAGACGCATGACTTTAAATGTAAATATGAAAAGTTAGTTTGTTGTTTTTTCAGTTAATTAATAGTTAATTAGGCATTAGCTAACAGTTAACTTTATAACGACCATCCACATAATGTTTACAGATGACTACATAGTATTCATTAACATTTCTGAAGTTTATAGTTGTTACTTTATGATAAACAATTGCTTGATGAATGGTTTTTAAGGCATTTTAGTGTTTGTTAACAGTGAAATAACTATTAACTAATGTTTAATTAACTATTAATTAACCATTTGTTAATGATTGTTGCTATAAAGTGCAACCAAACTGTCCAGTGAAAACGACATATCTTCAATTTTGGTGATCTTTTCAGGTAAACTGAATATTTACGTGTTTCTAAATGGGTTAAAAGAATTAGAAAAAAGAAGAAATTTGGCTTTCAGAGGATTACTTTCTTCTTTAGATATAAAAACATCGTGATGCATCGTTGGATGACCGTCCTACAATGTATCAAGTATCGCAGAATCGCTGTATCGTGATACTTTATACTTCATACCTCTTCTTATATTTGGGGTACATACATATTCATGCCATTCTAGTTTAGTTCCAGTTTTCTGCTTCAAACCAACAATCTACGACCCTCTACCACCACGTACGTTTAACTTTAACTCCTGTGGTTACAACAACCCATACTCCTCCAGTTTATCCTGATTTTCTTCACCTGTGGACCACACCAAAATATCGTTTTGGTCTTTTCTTTGGCACCTGTGGTGCTCAGAGACCTGATTTTCACCCTCAGGGCTCTAAATCAAGTGCAATCAAGTTAATCCCTATCAATTAGGCAACTAGTGAATTTAACGACAAGCTGCAATCAGATCAAAAATGTTAATTGTTTAAGTTTGTTTAAGACTTCTTTTCTCTGTACAGTGAGATATTACACATTTCTTTCCAGGCTCCTGGTCATCTGTCGCCTTAAGGCAAACACGCTCACATCTACACTAGGTAATCCAGCAGCCGAGGTTACCCTGGTTACCTAAAAAGCACCAGATTATTCCTCACATTGTCCTGCCGGCCAACAGAAGAGGATGATCTCTTTCTCGAGACGCCGCTGGGAGATCAGGAAGCGCTGCGGCTGATGGGATCTTTGAAAGTGCTGCGGTGGACACCTGGGCTTGAGGGAGACGGTCATGACGGCGGCGTTTGACGAGCGGCGCCGTTATCAATCACGGGCCCGCTCTATTAATTTCATCAAGGCCCCGGTGCCTGCTGACATTAAATGACACGCTGGTTGGTCCGATGGCGTCCCTGAGGTGGCAACACGGCCGGCCGCCGCTTTTGAAATGCAAATGAGGCTTTAACCTTAAACAGAGCCGCCCGGCCGAAATTATCTTTCTGCCTTCAAGTCAGGTGCTCACCCTCCTTCCTTTCTTTTCTCTCCCTTCCCCCCCTTTTTACTTCCACCTTTTCCCTCCATTCCCTCCCCCCTTGTTCTTCCACCAAGTTGACCCCTGGGGTACCGGAGATGGAGAGAGCATCTTTAGAAGAAGCGACAGATAAAGGCAAAGGTGGAGGAGGGCGGAGGAAGGAAGAGGAGGGAGGAGGGAGCAGTGCTGACACCAGCATTCTGTCCTGATGAAGGGGCAGAGGAGCGCCACCGCCAAGCCCGGGGATGAAGACGTCTCAAGGACGAGGGAACGTGGAGCGCGGAGGGGGGAAGGTCGGAGTGCATCCACTCCCTGGGATGACCACACGCAACCCGCCTCCTTCTGTCCGTGTGATTACCCCACACTGAGGGAAGGCGAGTAAAACTTCTGATGTCAGGTAAAACCTTTTCACAATAAAAGCCCACCTGAAATCCAATCCGTGGTTTCTCAAAAAAACCACCCCTTCAGACGAGCGGTGCCATTAGAGCTGTCAATATTGTGAAGCATTAGCGTGGGCCCAGACAAGGAAGGATTGGTTACCAATACGCAAGAAGCTGCCATTGTTCCTGGAAAGCCTTTTTCCTTCCTCTTTCTTCTTTATCTGAGCAGACTGAACACATTAATTTTAATTGAGACATCAGACGGGAGTGAAACAGAGAGCGCTGCCTGGACAGGCGGCAGATACATGACGGAAAGAGGAGAAAAATATTCAGACGGCGAAGGAAAGAGGGAGAGGAAACGGGGGTTGAAGAAAAAGGAGGTCCCCGCGGCAACACAAACAAACATATGATAAACACATGAGAGCTATCTCCTTTCTTTATCTCTCTGCCTTCTCCACGTCTCTCCCGTTTCTCAGTCCTCTGTCTCCTTCCTCCTCTCTTGTGCCGGCTGTCTTTAAAGAACAAAGCGGCGCAAAGCAAACTCCTTCAGCACACAAAATTCTCCACACATTGCCGAAAAATCTCAGTATGCGAGCTGTAAACAGCGTTTTGTACAGTCAGTGCACATCAAGATCCATATGACTCAGCAAGCGTTACAGTGGCTGGGGGGATTTGATTTATCCATCTGAGAGCACTGTAATTACAATGGCTACAACATGCAGCTACACTTTTTTTTTTGAGGATAATGTGTTTTTAAAGACACCCCAAAGACCTGTACACTGTAAAAAAAAAAGTCATTATCAAGTCATTTTGACTGTAATTGAGCCTTTTAAGTCTTTTAAAAGTTAAAAATCTGCCACTGAAGGAGCAAAAACCCATCCTCTTGTCAGCTGAAATCAGCTCATAGTCTTGATGCTAATGCTGCAACTTGACTCTTTTAAGATAAAGACACAATGATTTGTTGATTAGCAACAGAATGAAGTATTCCTGCAGCTCTGGAGCCACATGTGGACATTCGAATCCACATGTGGAAAAAAGGGAAATCACATATAAATGTCTGCAATTTGCATGTGAAAACGTACATGTGGTTATTTTCATTCATATGTGAAAATGTGTGTCCATATGTAATTATATTATTGTCATGTGACATGTGTTATGATATCAGATTTTCACTACATGATTATTGTGGCCTAAAGAATTCACTATAACGATATTATCATGATATAGACAGTTGTCTACCAACAACCATAAGTGTACAAAAGTTTAAAAATGACACCTTTTAGAGGTGGTTACCGCCACCTCATGTGACAAAGCGCCTAGGGAAGAAAAAAAAAGATTGAAGAGGCAATATATAACTTACACAATACTTTATGTGTATTTTTTTTTCTTAGCACAATATCAATATTTCATTTTTAAATATCACGATTATCGTCAATATTGGTGTATCGTGACAGCCCACGTTCACATGTGGAAAAAATTGCAGGTGAAAATGTGCAAAAATATATAATTAATCACGATTTTATGTGCCATGTTTTGTTTCCACATGTGAAAAAAAGATTGTGTTTGAATGTATGTAATTTACATGCGTAATCTTTTTCACATTTGAACATTTTACTTAAGAAAACAGCCACTTGCATGTGTAGAGGTGTCAAAATTTGAAATTCACGTGTACAAGCAATTTCACAGGGTTTCATGTGCCATGTTTTGTTTGCACATGTTCGTTCAACATTTTAGTTTGCATGTGAAAATGAGGAATCCACATGTGAAGACGTAAACTTCACGTGATTTTTTGCGGTAAGTTTTGTTTGTTATTCAAATGTGAAAATGTAAAACTCACATGTGGAAATTTTCCTTCGTGTTGATTATTTTCTTTTCACATAAAATTCTAATTATTGTTCACGTGACATTTTTAAACAACACCTATGATGTGGGTAAAACAAAATTTAAAGACCTGCATATGATAAAATCTCAGGGATCTCAGTGTGTGTTTTAGAAAGGTTTGAGCATGCAAAATCTTGCAGTTTGCATGATTTTAAACATGCAGATATCTCTACTGAACGTATCTGTGCATGTTATGTGTACACGTGCATGAAGTCGGTGGCTATATGCACATGCCACTGTGCACCAGTGTGTGTTTGTGTGTTCAGGAGCCGGGGGAGGGAGGCGAATGAGCTGCAGAAAAAAAAAAAAAAAACGAGGGAGCTAAGCCCGGGATGTTAAGCACGGGGGAGACACCTGGCACAGAAACTTAAGTGCTTCCACCAAGTATCATCAACCCAAGATTAAAAGCGTCGAGGGGGAATAGTGGGAGGAGAGGGATGCAGAGTGAGGAGGAGAGAGGGGGAGGGAGTGATCACGCATATGACAAGAAGAGGAAAAGGAGGGGAAAAAAAATCAAGAGAGGATGAGGAGGGGAGGAGGGGGAGTGGAGGCGAGAGTATCTGAAGGCAACAGCAGTGATACAGTTTGTAATGCACATACTGGACGTGAAAACACACAGACGTGCGATACATAGCATACACACAGGTATAAAACCAACAGTGTTTGCAGCCTGACAGATAATAACAGGGTGTTATTTCCCTTCAGCAGACAACATGATGATTGGTGACATATGGACTGAACAGAGTGGGGGGAAAAAAAGCAAACGCTACAACCTTCCTGGCAGGTAAAACCACAAAATTCTGATTAGATGTTGTCCTCCTGTTGGGCAAATCAATCACATTCTTAAGACACAACAGTCGTCCACAACTGGACTTACAAGGTTTAAGTCCCCCGCCTTAAACCGCAGAGCCTGATTACCAGACAATCTTTCCTCAGATGTCTAGAGACTAGTCTGTCAAGAGGCCTACTGATTACTGTACACAAATACCAGGCTAATATCCTCCGTCGATGGCAAACAACAGGATGTGTGCGCCGCAATCTATGGCTTGTGTGTTCGGCTCCGGCTCGTCTTCAGAAATCTGTGTTTTGATTGCAGAAAGTAACTGCGTGTACGCCTCTTTAAAAAGACGTCTATGCTCTCTCTTCCCCATTTGCTGCCACTCCTGCGAATGGTTATTATTATCGTCATCAGCGGAGAACGGTGAAATCAGGGCCCTGACAAGCAATCTCTTCTCTAACTCAATCTCCCCCCAACGCTGCAAGAAATGTCCGTCAGCACAAGTTATTTCACCCAGCGCTGGGTATTAGTCATGTTTTTCATGAAAACAGGCACAGAAATCTATCTTCTTTGAGTTATTTACAGTTAGGGTTAGGGCTGCATTAGAAACAGAGGTTAGGGTTGGGTTAAAACACGGGTTAGGGTTGGAGTCAGGGTAAAACAGAGGGTAAGGGTTGAGTAAAAAACAGGGATTAGGGTCAGAATAAAAACAGGGGTTGGGGTTGGGTGAGAACAGGGGTACGATCAAGGTTAAAACAGGGTTAGGTTTGGCTTAAAACAGAGGTTAGGGTTAAGGTTGGGTTAAAACAGTGGTAAGGGTTAGGGTCAGGGTAAAACAGAGGATTACGGTTGGGTTAAAACAGGTTAGCATCAGGGTCGGGGTACAACAGGGGTTAGGGTAGGGTTTAACAGGGGTTAGGGTAGGGTTAAAACTGGGTTAGGGCTAAGGTTAAAACAGGGGTTAGGATTAGGTTTAGTAAGAGTATGGGTGCTACTTCCTCATATCATTGAGCCCACAATCCCTTTCACCGTTTCATTTCTGCAAAGTAAGATGATCTGATTATCTGATTTCACAACTTAACACTTTGCCAAGACGGACATTTTTTGCAGAGCGTCTCCCTCTCCCATTCCTCTCTATCCAGTCAGTGCACTTGTGTGCATCCTACAGTCGTGTTGACAAGAGGAGGCTTACAACTGGCACACACAAGCCCCACTACAGGCTTAATAGCGTTTCAAGTGTTTTCTCCTGGACTCGTGTCGAATCTCCCAACTGAATAACGGGCCGGCGTCAACATGAAGGGGGCTGAAGGAGTTGGAGATGGCAGCCGGGTTTGAATGCACATGTAACCATCCCCAGTTAACAGCATTTGCAGGTTTTTTTTTTCCATCTGCGAATGCTCGTCTGACATAGGTCATCATTGCTTTCATGACAACGATGATGAAGGTGTTGATGATCAGGCGAATTGATACAGTATTTTTCTATTCAAAGAGGAAATTAAACAGCAAATTAAATGACCCGCAGGTCCACAATAACTCCATTCAGAGGCCAGTGAGTCGTGATTGCAGATTTCTCAGTCTGGCAGTGAGTCAGGTAGATAGTCTGCCCGTCTTCAGAACATAGGAGAAGAGCTATAGTTAAGCTCTTTCTGCGGCTTAGCACCAATAATCCAACCCACAATTCTCCTCTCGTTCTGAACCCAGAGAGAGGATGAAAGATTTAGACTTTCACCCTTGGTCTCTGAAGCCCTGCTCTTTCTCTTTCACTCGCTTTTTTTCATTCCTCTCTTGCTCCGATCCATCGCCGCTCTCCTCTCCATCTCTGTTTGTCTCTCGTTATCCTTCACCCCATGACTCAGAACAGGAAAAAGATCTTGTGATGATTATTTCACAAGCGTGCTGATATCATCTTTGTGGGTTTTCTCGCCTCTTCTCATCTAGGAAGAGGTTTACAAAGCATCGAACAGAGCAGTGTCTCGTCTCTCCAAAGCGTCCTTACCTTGAAATCTATTGAAGAACTATGAGTAGCCTTTCAGTATCGATCACGTTTAATACCAGTGGAACAAAACAGTGCAGTATCGTCTGCGTAGAATCCAAAATAATTGCTCTTTCTTGGATTTCACAACTGTTAGTCTGTACTGGTCAAGATGTTTAGAAAAACTATAGTCAAGTAGTTTTGGTTTGGGGTAACAATGAGATGTTGATTTTTTGGTTTGTTGGCTACTGTTTTTAAGCCTCCAGTTTGCCATTATGGTCGTCGCCATCTTAGTTTCTTGGAGCCAGAGTTTTTTGGGTAGAGTGATGCTTTTCGCAGAAAGTTGGTCAACTCAGGGAACTTGGGATCATAGTACCCTTTTGTATTTTTACAAAACAAAACAATGCAATTGGTGTTTGCTTCTGGCCAGTGGCCCACCATTAAGTTTCCATTTTGGCCCTTCCGACGGCAAAAGCTTTGGATGCTGGAAATCTTTGAAAACACTTGAATTTTAATGTTGTGTTTTCAAGGTTTGAAAAGTGCTTGGAATTGAATTACTTTCATGATAAACTTGTTTTATATTGGCTCAACTATGTTATATAGAGACAGTTGACACATTTTGACACATGAAAGGTTTTTGTGCTTTACTTGAATGTCACCCTCCTGTAGTATACTTTCACGAAACATGATTTGGTTCTTTATATCCCAATAACATCTGATTTAATATATATGTAGCTATATAAGCCGCTTTCTTCTTCTTTCTTTTTGTCAATAATGACCCTACATGCCCATGTCTTTAGCCAAAATGATGCTTTTCATGTTAGTGATTGCGCAGGGGTCTGCTATGGTCTACATGATGTAAATGTCATCATCAGCGTATATGTGCGTACATCTGTGTACCACCAGTTTGTTGTCCGCATTTCCACTACGCCACAAAAAGCTACAGGATACATTTAATTCTCTAAATTGACTTGGGAGTATAATCCAGGCCTTCGTCTATTTAAAGACACTACAGATCGAATAGTCAAGCATTTGCTTGCTATCCGTGTTAGCATTCCTGGGGTTGAGAGTTCACCATTATCATCACATAAAAATCCATTCCCTGTGAAACAACAAGAAGCATTGTGTTAGGCTCAACACTGGCTTTCTATTATTAGCTTGCTGTACTGAATGAACAAGCCAGAACAGAAAGCAAATGGCCTCCTGCTGTGAAATACTAATAATTGGGTTAATCAGGACATTCATGTCTACATTATATTATCCACAAATAGTCCCCTACTATCCACAGAACGTAGCTCCTTCTACTGCTTTCCATACACATTTTATATCAGTCTTTTTTCTGTACAGTATGCTTTAAGCGATACTGCCCACATTTCCTGATTGCTAAAATATCACACTGACTGCTGGACAAGCTAATTGCAGCTCAGGCACTGACATCGATTTCTTAAATTAGGTTTTGAGTGACAGAGGAAAAAGAAAATGTAGAGGCGGTAAAACAGACAAAAGGTTTTAAAAAGAAAAATCAGAGAAATGAAATATATAAAAACTCATTTGCTCGCACTTCCTCCCACTACCTGCTATTCCTGATCCTTCCTCACTCATTTGGCAGCTCGCGTTGCCCCTCGACTGGCATCTAAAGGCTTTGATGTAGTCGGCAGACGCCGGGCGAGCACCGTGGTAACCTGTGTTTGAGGAGTCTGCGAGCTGCCCTCTCTACATCCCCCTCTCTCTTCTCCCATCCTTTTGTGTCTGTCCGTCTCTCTCTCTCTGCCAGTTAATGAGCCATGCAGGACTGCCATCATTCTGTGTAGTCATGTAGAGAGTCGGCGAGAGGGGAGGAAAAAAAAGAGCTGGAAAGACAGAAAATGGGTGAGACAGTGAAAGAAGAGAGCGGGGACATGATGTTTTCCCTCACCTCCTCCCTAATCAGGCCCGTCTCCCTACCAAACACCACGCGGCAATTAGACCTGACAGTACTCCGACTCCCACAATCCCGCCAGGACTACACGCTCAAACACTCAAATAAACACAAGGGGGAAAGAAATGCCTGAAAACCGGCACAACTTCAAGAAAACAGAGCTCCCCGGTAGCAGGGATGCGAGCGCTGAGGTAAAAAATCTCAAAACTATAAAGACAGACGGAGTAAAAAACAATAAAATCTTCGGCGTCCCATCGTGCACGGCCAGATGTTTTGCCGGAAAGTGGTCATGACTGTGCGGGGTGTTGCGCACGAACACGCCGCAAATCCCGAGAGGACGCCTTTGGAATAGTCGGATGATAACAAATACAGTTGAGCCTGCTTGCATGAACAGTGAGCTAATTGGGATAATTAGTTTGTTACCTCGCTCGTTATTGCATTTTAATGTGGATTCCAAATAATCGGGAGGAGGAGGAGGAGGAGGAGGAGGAGTGGGATGCTGGATGTATGTTTATGTGTTTGCGCCTCATGTCTATCCACATGGGTTGCATACATTTAGATATGTTTTAGGCAATTAGCTGACACTCAGTCACAGTGGCTTGCATTGAGCGAGCAGATAAGGTTACAGCAACTTATTCAAAAACCGCATATGGAAAGAAAAAGGGACGACGCCAAAACGCTCGCTGTATTAAATATCATTAATCTGTTGCTGTGTTGAACGAGTTCCAAGAGGTATTTTCTGTGGAAATTTGCATTTTCTGTGCCGGATTTTCCCCATCCCGGTGAAATATCCATGTCAGCTAATGATTTCTGCATTTTTTTTTTCCCAGCACGCCTTTCAACAACTTCCAGAGAAGGGACATAAACTTGTTGCGTTCGGCTGAGGGTTAAACGTGTAGGCGGGGGGAGAGCGATAGCGGCGGTAAAAAGCAAGAGAGAACATTTTTTCCAGTCGCTGTTATTCTGTAAAAATGAAATGTGTTGTGGCTGAGAGAGAGAGGCTGGTAACTCTTCCTGCTCTGTGATGGATTAATGCCTTTATGATTGTTAAACATCAGTGGGAAATGGTGAGTTTTTAAAAGATGAACTTGCTCTTTATGAGATCTAAACCTGATTTTTAATTAGTTGAACTTTGAAAGCAGGAATCTTCTCAGTGTTATTTCTTTTTTAGTGTTAAACCAAAGTTATATATTCAAACTTTTGAATACTCAAGATAAAGAGGCAGCACAAACGCTTGACTAGTCTCAATTTCACCAATTTATTCAGACCATGTCAACAAACATGCTAACCTTTTAGCCGACTGGCCTTAGCTTCCACCTTTTCTCATAGACCAATCGGCTGAAATGTTAGCATGTTGTTGACAAGACTTTGATAAAGACAACACAAAGTTGAATAATGTCAATTTCACCAATTTATTCGAGCTACTTCAACAAACATGCTAACATTTTAGCCTACTAGCCTTTGTTCTCAGCCCTACTGTGGTGCTCTGATGAAGGAGGTCAAAACGTTAGCATGTTTGTCGACATAGCCAGCATAAATTGGTGAAATTGAGATTTTTCAACTTTGTCCTGGAGATACGTGTGTGTGCTACCTTCTTATTTTTGGGTATCCGTCAGTGTCTTCCAAACCAAACTCATATATTTCAGCTAAAAAGGAAGCACAACCACAGATTTTCAACAAATATGCTAACCTTAAGCCTGCCGTCATGCTCTGACGAAGGCCTGTAGGCTGAAACGTTAGCATGTTTGTTGACATGGCCTTTGTACTAAGGATTTATGTGTGCGACCTGAAAACCTTTGAATATTAACAGTTAGACTATATGACTTTGGTTCACCACCACAAAACAAAACACCTTGAAGACACTTTTTAACACCCCCCGAGAAAGGTACATGCACAAATCTTCCAGATAAAGTTGACTCATCTCAATCTCACCAATTTATTCTGACCACATCAACAAAGACGCTAATGTTACGGACTACTGGTCTTCATTTCGGCATTTTTAACTTCTGGGTGTTCAAGGAAGGACTGTACAAATCTTCAAGTAGACTAATCTCAATTTCACCAGTTTATTCTGGCCATGTCAAAAAAAAACAAGCTAACGTTCGACTTCCATTAGCTCTGATAAAGGCCAGCAGGCTGAAACGTTAGCATGTTTGTTGACATGGTGAGAAAAAATTGGTGAAATAGCGATCACTCCTTTTTTTCCTGATGATTTATGTCTGTTACTTCTTTACCTTTGCATATTAAACTGATTTTTATATTAATTGCAGATGTCCAGGAAATATCTCAACGTGACATTCTGCCTCTACATTTGTAGTTAAGTACAGAAAATAGATGCAGAAATGCTTATATTTTCCATCAGCTCACTTTGTTCCACCCTATACGTTGTCTCGTCAGCCCATATGTCGCACCAGAAGCTGCACGCGTGCTTCATGTATGTGAACAGATGAATCAAATGAAGCGCAGAAGAGAGGAGCATGTGTCCGGCTGATGATAGCAAAAGCCTCGTGTCACCACTGAAGCCCTTCCCTATCTTCCCCTCTTGAAGAAAAGCCATTTCAACCTCGCACATCAAATGGCCCAACTCTCCAGAGCAAAGCACAGCAATAATTCCAGATAAATCATTCCCTCACGGAGCCACTTGCTGCGTTCAAACGCACCCGTGACCTTCAGCTCTGCCTCTTTCTACATCATATAGCCTGGGAATATAAAAGCTTATTAGCTCGGAACATTGTTGATACGTTTGTTCGAGAGGCAATGCACTAATGAGGCGTTGCAGGATGCGGGCGGCCGCCGACTATCCTTTTGGAGATATTTTTCCCCCGCCAGAGGAGCATAATACACTGCTAATGGCATCTCCTTCACAAATGGGCAAATAAAAAGAAAGATGAAGTGCAATATTGCTTTACCATATCAAAGGAAGTGGCATCGGCAGGACTGTGCGACTGTCTGTTGGCATGTTGATGGGCGAGCGTGAAGGTGGACGTAGAGAGGATCGGACGGTGAATCCACACAGGAAGACAAATAAACAGAATAAAATCAGTAAAACGCCAGAGAGAGAGACAAAATGACATCACGTTATGATAAATGTAAGCGTGTAAGTTTAAGAATCAGACACTATAGAAGCAGATTCTTTAAGTCGTATTTACTTCACTATACTGTGTCTCTGTGCGTCCTGCTGACAGATACTTACACAAACATACTGTGTGTTGACAGAAACTCCTCTGTAGCAGGTCATGTTGTAGCATCTCGCTCAACAGTAGCTGTGAAAACAGAAAATACTGACTTTAATAAGGTTTATTTACCTTTTCCGGCCCGTCAGGCTGTTTGAGGTGCCAGATTCTGTCATCGCTCCTCAAATATTATACTTAAGGTAACTAAAATGTAGAAAAATACAACAATAACCAGCCCAAAGACATGTATACAGACAATTTTCTTTTAACCTGACATGGCCAGATGAGCCCTGGCATTCACTTCCTTGTACAGGACAGGTGGGGTCATTGGTCCGAACCAACTCAGCAGGATTCACGGGGGAGTTCAAAACTCTAGCAATCACTAAATGTTGGTCATTTATCTTTAATTATGTATGTGTGTTTTTGAGAAAGAGAAAGATCTTCAACACCTAATAAACTAAATAAACAAACTGACCTTAAAAGGACACATTTCATACTGTTTTACTTGGCGGACCCTGCCACCTTTTCTAGCTTCAAACAGCTTGTTTATTCTACATAATGCCCCTTTAAAGAACACAGAGCAAAATAGTATGGTGGATAAACATCTACAGTGAGTGTAAATATCATTTTACTTAACATTTTACGTAACTTTGGATACGTACGATGGTACACGGTCGTGTTCTGGTGCTGTAAAGTCCAACACCGACAGTTTGCTGTTGATATTTAGACACATTTCAGCGTCTGTTGTTGTTAAAGGCCCCATATTATACTGTTTTTCCATCAATTTCACACAGCTGTCAGAGGTCCAACAACACCGTATTGGAAATGTACTGACCCAAACCCATCCCTGGTTCTGAGCTTCAGCTGTCTACTGCGCATGCGCCTTTAATGCTAATGAGCTCCGTCCTGCCGCGCGCCCCTCTCAGGGAGAGGACGCCGCTGACGCAAGCGGTAGCATGTTGCTAATGTTTACGGTGGATGTGTCGCTGTGGCTCGCCGAGATGCTGTCGTTCAGCCACACCGGTTTGACCCAGAACCGGACCCAGAAGGAGAGGCTGAGAAAGATACAGACTCTGCGGCTGCGGCAGGACTCCCCAACACACTGACCTGCGACAGGTAAGGTCTAAAAACAGCCGTTGCATAGCGGAGCTAACTAGTTAGCCAATTTCAAGCTAACTTCAAGCTAACTTCAAGCTAACTTCACCATACTCGTAGGTAAAAAATGAAACACAACCACTGTCTCTTCTGTAGCTGGGACAGAATATAGACACTTATGTTGACTTTTACAACCAAACAACAGAGCAATTTGCGTGTCTAGCTCTGAGCGAAACACTGCTAGCTTACCGCTGGACACACCGACCTTCACCTCGGGGATGAACGCCTCTCTCCGGGGAGAGGGGGGCGTGTTCTCGGCCTATGCAAATTGTAGGAGTTGGTAGTCTCAGGGTGGGAGGACCAGTTTATACATGTAGACACCAGAGAAAACGTGTTTTTCATAATATGGGACCTTTAATAATTGTTTTGCATCCTCATTTAAGTACTTTCAGGTCATTTTATATTCCTGCTAATGTTATAACACAACTAATGTCATACAGTATGTATACAGATCATAAAGTAGCATCCAGCTTCACTCATCCAGGAGGTCGAGCTCTACAAATACCGAGACAACATAACACTTGAACGAGGATATGTAAGATTGAGCGTTTAATGTGCAGGCTGACAAGCGACAAAGAAAATGTATTCAATCGTCAGAAAAAAGCTGCCTGTCGGTCAAAGTCCAACATCTGAGTTTAATTACAGATAGCTGATGGAGAGAGTGCTGACGGATTAATGCCTCTGCGATTGTTAAACTTGAGAAAATGTTGGGTTTTTAAATACAGTACGTCCGTTCAAGAGAACATGAATATATGTATATCTTTATACTTAACTTTTTTGATCTGCGTGGCCCCTTAAAGTTTGAAAATCCTCACCTCAAGGTTGAGAAACGTTTGCCTTATATCCAGGCTGGGTCTTTAACATGTAACACCCTGCATAATCTAATATTCTCAAGCTAAACGTCAGCGTGCTATGCTAATCAACGCTTTTCCTCCTCGTCCCGCTCCCTCTTCATGGGGCCACAATGCTCGTCCAACACCAGAGGGATTACAGCCTCCTCTGATCAATACCCTCCAAACTCTCCGACAACACATACTGAGTGACGGCCAGCAGTCGACAAAGGGAGCCCAAAATATTTTGTAAATCCACTTCCCTCCTGCTCGTACGACTTATTCTTGCTGAGAGCCCCCGGAGGGCCTCGCAGAGACGTCGGGAGACTCTCACTCAGGGGCCGCCTCCGAGGGGGAAACGATTTTCGACTTTGTTCTGGCAGCAAGCGCTCTGTGGGGAAAAACGCCTTAAAAAGGCCCACATAATTAGAGGAGGGAGTGAGAGGTAAAGACAAACCCCGGTTTAGATGTGAAGTCGATATAGGGGAATCGGCTCGGGCTTGGACGCAGCGGCGCTTTTTTGATGCTACGTATCGACGGCAGCAGCCTGGAAACATGCTACTGCTCTGATGTATTCAGTTCATTTGGGGTGAGGTGCAGGACACGGGTGGAAAATGGTCTTAAAGGAAAGAAAACACACTTTCTTAATTGATTCCCAGATGGTTTGCAATTGAATTTGAGCTCGCCTGAAAATGTGTAAAGTCTTATGTGAAAAAGGGCTTAAAAACAAATGGATTCAAAGGATTCCTGACATCCTTAGTGGACATCTCAGAGGTGAGACATCCTGGGAATATGGTGTTAAAGGGACAGTCCAGAGATTTTACACATGAAGATCAGTTTACTCATCAGTAGGAGGAGACTATACTCAACATAAATACAATATGTGATGTACTCTGTGGCTTGAGCAGCTTTATAGAGTCTGAAAAATAAGATAATCCTTGTTTGGCCGAAAGAGGAAATGTTAAGTTGCACTAGTCGATATAGCGACTAGCCTCTTTTAGCTAACTGTTTTGGTTTAATGGCCTACAGCTTTAATATAAAGTTATAAAATGGAAACAAAATAAAAACAATTATTTATTGTTTTTGGTTCAGGTTCACATTTATCATCAACCTCTTCTCTGCCTGAACAAGAATATATTTTAGAAAAGCTACTTTAAGCTAGCTACCAAGCCTCAATAAACAGACACGCTACGTTAGCCATTAGCTGGTGAACACGTGGTGCGCTTAGCTGCTAAAGACGGTCAGGAGAACAAATAAAAAACATCAAAGAGAGTTAATATTGGACTTTTAATCAAGCTGATACAAACACAACACAAAATTAATGCTAATGTTGCTCTGTCTTCTGTCTGATAAGTGCAGCTTGTTGAAAAATGAAGCTAACGTGGCAAAAGTCCAAAAAACTACAGTTTCTAGTGCTCTAACAGTGACTCAGTCCTCGTGGACCTCAAATATTAAAATGGCAAACTTTACAGCAGAAATAAACATGTTTACAGCCGGGTACAAAAACTGTTTTTGGTCTCTGTAGCCTAGCTTATTTCGGCGTTTCCAGGTTGAATTTTCTTCTTTTCGACCACACCTAGCTTCACAATAGCTCTTCAAAGAGGACGTCACAGCGATTATATTCATGTTTTATACGATCTAGTTGCTCCCAAGAAGCCCAAAAGATCTGTTACTACCACAAGCTAACATGCTAACAAGGTTTTAAATGGTTTCAGAGGTTAGATATTCACCCCAAATCACCTTTAATTGTTGTATTATTTTAAATGCACCTAGCTGCAGGAAGAGGTGTAAAAATCATACTTCATTTCACGGCACACGGCGAGAACACACCTGCATAATCGCTCCGTCTGTCTTACGGACAAACTTCAGAGAGAAAAACCTGCAGTTTAGCCCCAAACTGCGATGCGAGGCGTAAATTCCCTCAGTGACACCCTCCTCCCTCCCATCCCGCCTCCTAAAGCTCAGCCAAACATACCCGCTCGCAAAAAAAAAAAACACCTCACAAGCACACACCTTGTATTGTCTTCAGCTATGCTCAATTATTAATGGATAAACAAAGAGCCGTGAACTGTGATGGGCTGTCGGCGGATATTTTCCCCCCTCATATCTCGGAGGCCCAGGAAACGTACACAAGAGCTGGCACTGTAAAGAAGGGGAGGAGAAGCTTAAGGTCAAACTCACTCACTTTGCTAGGGATGTGCACACACACACACACAACCAGATGTGCATGCATGTATTCACAAACAGATACAAATAAACAGAAGATCTGCGAGGATACAGATAGTCTAAAAATGTCAGGAGGGGGAAGTGCATGTGAGGAAAGAGTGTGCGTGTCGGAGAGAAGTGGAGCAGATAGCTCATTTCCTCTACTGAGACGGTTAGCTGCCTTTCTCTCTCAGGAGGTTGGCTAGCCATGTGAAGAGTGTGTGGATGTGTTTGTGTGTGCATCTAACAGACAACAGACTCTCCTGGGTAGGCGAGGATGATGTAAGGGCAGTTCATCGACTTCACTTCGTGCAGCGGCGGCGGCACAGAACAAGCTCTTAGCAGCTCCGACAGACTCACAGATAAACAAAACAGGGCCGATAGTTTTTATTCTTAAATGGCATTTATTAAAAAATACAAGGATTTCACCGGAAGATATGATGAAGATAATGTCCTGCAGTGTCGATCCATCTTGGTTTGTGTTTATCAGTGTGGTTGTTTTTGGTCATTTACAGGAAACGCTGCTTTGTTGATATGACGGCGTCTCTGCATTAACTGGGAAGTGACTCAAATGAGCCATGATGTCATTCTCTCTTTCTGTTAGCAATGCGGTCTGTGATTCAAGCCGTCTGTCTCTCAGCGTGTTTGTCTGTCTGTCTTTCCTTCTGTTTCTTTTTTCCTCGAATCCAATTTGTGAAGGGAGACGGAGACGTTTTCAAGTGATCGCATCAGATCTGTGTGTTTCAACAGTCACATAAATTGTTGTAACTGTGCAGACGGGATGCATGAATTCATGAGAGGATACGTGGATCTTCAGGTTGACGTCCACTCTGCTTGTTTCTGTCGTAGTGTGAGACGATCACAGTACAGTGTGTGTGTCATGAGGTGTAGTAACTTTCCCAATTGCTATATGTTGTATATATAACCGGTGGTCTCTCACTTTCATTGTCACTTTGTCTCTCGTCTACCGACATCTCGTCAAAAAAATCTGTCATTGTTACCACAAACTAGAAAATGTCTTGACGTCCTATTAAAAATATCCAGTGGTTTCATGCTTGCAAATGTTGAAATGCCGTCTCAAACAGTGGTCTCTCACTTGTCCTGACATCTAGTCACAAATGTCCCTGCATAGAAATATTGAAACGCTGTCATAGACAGTGGTCTCTCGCTAGGCATCCGTCTCATGTCCATCTCATCAAAAATATATCCGATTTTGTTGTTGCTTAAGGCTGAAAATGTCCTAACATCTCAAAAATATCCAGTGGTTTCATACTAAAAAATGTTTCAGTGGTGTTTACAGTGGTCTCTCACTTTGTGTCCGTCTCCCCGTCAAAAATATCTGGTATTGTTACCACGAATATGACTAGAAAATATCTTGACGTCTTGTTAAAAATGTCCAGTGGTTTCACGCTTGAAAATATTGAAACGCCAGCTCAAAACAGAAATCTCTCGCTGTGTGTCCATCTTGTGTTCTGACCCAAAATATTAAATGACCAGAAAAATGATGATAAAATGATAAAGGAACATTTTGCAGGTTTACTGTAGAACAAACGAACAAATAAATAAGTCAATCAATGAATACGTATGTTCATATTAAAGTCATATGTTTGACTAATAGCCAACTAGCTTGTAAGGAGGGCAAAACCCCAGCACCAT